>NC_135669.1:30609783-30818237 GCF_964188315.1 Podarcis muralis
TGCTAAAGGCCGTGTGAAGGGCCAGCCTTTACTTCTGCTTGGGGAAGGGCTGCAGCTCAGTGGTAGAGCACCTGCCTTGAGTGCAGAAGGTCCCAGATTCAATCCCGTGGAGCATCACCTCTGGGTATGGAGCCTGAAACCCTGGAAAGCTGCTGCCAGTCAGTGTAGACAACACTGAGCTAGATGGAGCCATGTTCTGAACGTAGGTCTGTGCCAGAGCCCTTGCGTCGCATGCAGAAGCTCCCAGGTTCATTTCCCCAGAGGTCTCTGCAGGGAGAGTTGGGAATATCCCCTTCCTGAAACCTGGAGTGCCGCTGCTGCCAACCAGTGTCGACATTAATGAGCTAGATGGACCAGTGGCCTGACTCGGGATGAAGAAGCTTCCTATATCCCTCTTTCAGTCTTTACTCAGAACCTTGAGGACTAGAATCTTGCTTCAATTTCAAAGGACTGCAGCCCAGGGGCAGAGCTGATGCTTTGCATGCAGAAGGTCCCAGGTTCAATCCCTGGTGGCATCTCCAGGGAGGGAGCCACGCCTGAAGCCCAGGAGAGTTGCTGCCAGTCAGTGTCAACAACACTGGGTTGGACTAGATGACCCTTGGTGTCCCTTCCAACCCTACGATCCTCTGCTTTGAAGAGGAAAAAATAAGGCAGGAATGACACCTAGCTAGAACAAAGGGGTGTCTGTGTTGTGGAGCAGTTGCAGTTCCAGCCAGTCAGATACACACACACACTGCTGTGGAGGGCGCCTGGAGGTATTCCTCTCAAGACAGACAGCTTTGCTGATCAGCTCTGAAGCTTTAGTGGAAAGCACCGTAACTCTTTCCCCTCCCCCCTCACATATCATAATTCATTAATATCTAGAAGCCACACACATCTCCATTTCCCTTTCATCTCAGCTGCAGCGTGGAAGAGTAGGCACTCTGCACATGCCCCGGGGCACGTTCTGTTATTCCACTGCTGCTGCTGCTGCGCCGACTTCTTTCGAGGGCTAATTTGAGGCACTGAGCTTTGATGTGTAAAGGTTGTGTTCGACATACCCAAGAGACTTTCCTGCATCCCATCATAATCTCCAAGATCCGCTCTCGACGACGCATCGGGTGCTGTCCCAATGACAGTACAAAGAGAGCGCTTTGTAGAATGCCATCCCCCCCCCCATCGCAGACTCGCAAAAACGTTCTGTGAGGCAGGCCTTAGGGGGTGTATGCTGCTGAAAAGTTCCCAGAATCCTTTTGGGGACAGAAGCCATGACTGTTCAACCAGTCTCAGGCTAGATTAAAATGTATCCTAAGCAATGGAACTTTGCCTCCCCATCCATCCCTGCAGTCTGTATTCTGACTCTTCTTAAAGCCTTTTGCAGGAATTTGGGAGGACTTTTAAAAACATGCTTTTTTGTGCAGATATGGATAAACCACAGAGCCTAGGACTTGCCAATCTGAAGGTCGGCGGTTCGAATCCCTGCGACGGGGTGAGCTCCCATTGCTCGGTCCCTGCTCCTGCCAACCTAGCAGTTCGAAAGCACCTCAAAGTGCAAGTAGATAAATAGGTACCACTCTGGCGGGAAGGTAAACGGCGTTTCCGTGCGCTGCTCTGGTTCGCCAGAAGCGGCTTAGTCATGCTGGCCACATGACCCGGAAGCTGTACGCTGGCTCTCTTAGCCAGTAAAGCGAGATGAGGGCCGCAACCCCAGAGTCGGTCACAACTGGACCTAAGGTTCAGGGGTCCCTTTACCTTTATGGATAAGTCATAGTACTGCTCTATTCTGCGTTGGTCAGATCCCCACCTGGAGTCATGCGTCCAGTTCTGGGCACCACAGTTTAATAACTGGAACATGTGCAGAGGAGGGGTGACCAAGATGATCAAGGGTCTGAGAACCAAGCTTTATGAGGAACGGTTGAGGGACCTGGGTATGTTTAGCCTGGAGAAGAGGAGATGTGATAGCCATCTTCCAATATCTCTAGGGCTGACACACGGAAGATGGAGAAAGCTTGTTTTCTGCTGTTGTAGAGAGTCAGACCCCTTAGAAATGGATTAAAATGGCAAGAAGGGAGATTCCGTGTAAACATCAGGAATAACTTTTGATGGGGAGAGCTGTTTGACTGTGGAACGAACACCCTCCCCTTCGCTGGAGGTTTATCAACAGGTGTCCATCTGTCAGGGATTCTTTTGCTGTGATTTCTGCACTGCAGGGGGTTGGACTAGATGGCCCCTGGGGAGAATCTATGAACTTTAGATTCCACCTCCCTCACATCTGAAGTCAAACCACTGGTGCATCTTGGCTGTAAACTGGCCCATCGTAAATGCACACACAGGTACATTGAAGCGCCCGGCTTGCTGTCAGGAAGCAGCTGTGAGCCTCAAGGTGAGGACAGAGGGGGGTGTTCCAAGAGTGCCCCAATTTTATCTGGTGGAAATGACAGGCTCTGCATCCTGTCCAACATTTCCCAGGTGAAATTAAGGGCAGCCAATTCTCTCCCCAAGGTGCTCTGGCTCTTGCAGTCCATTATTAAAAGATCGCAAAAAAAAAAAAAGGGAGAGAAAAACAACAACAGCACAGTGAGTCTGTGAGCGAGTCCAAAACAAAGTCTTCCCAGCACATGAAATGATAGGTGCTGGGTGGTGCCTTGTTGTTTGTGCTTTTTGTATTTTAATTTATCACCTGCCCATCACCCTAAGTTCCCAGGGCAGGCTACATCTATTTAAGATACAGCATTCAAAACCATTTTTAAGAAGCTTCTTAACCTGTCTCTTTTTCCTTTTCTCTCTCTCTTTTAATTCCTTTTTATCCTTTCCTCTTTCTGTTTGTCTTTCTGTCTTTTTCTCTTCTCTCTCATTTTTGCCTCTGGATTAATGTTTCAGTCTGGACAAAAAAAGGGTGACAATAATTTTGTATTTTTCTGTATAAACTCTAATGATATTTATTTTTTAAAAGCAATTTTTTACAATTATAAAAAATGCAATCACAGAAAATAAACATCTAATGAAAACAACAATAAAATATAATAAAAAGTAACCAGTTGATAATATTTAGGCTTCCAAGTCTTTCTACATTCAAAATCTTCTAGGCTATTAGAGATGTAATGCGACACAGACACATCCCTCAGGGATTTAACTTCAAGAGTAAAGGGTAAAGGGGACCCCTGACCATTAGGTTTAGTCGCAGACGACTCTGGGGTTGCGGCGCTCATCTCACTTTATTGGCCGAGGGAGCTGGCGTACAGCTTCCAGGTCATGTGGCCAGCATGACTAAGCCGCTTCTGGCGAACCAGAGCAGCGCACAGAAACGCCATTTACCTTCCCGCCGGAGTGGTACCTATTTATCTACTTGCACTTTGACGTGCTTTCGAACTGCTAGGTTGGCAGGAGCAGGGACCGAACAATGGGAGCTCACCCCATCGCGGGGATTCGAACCACCAACCTTCTGATTGGCAAGTCCTAGGCTCTGTGGTTTAACCCACAGCGCCACCCGCATCCCTTAACTTCAAGAGTAGGGCTGGCTAATCTTCTTGGGACTGAGGGCCACATTCAGCCGTATCAACATTCTGAGGCCACATGGCAGGTGTGCCCAGAAGCTAGAGACACCACACACTAATTTGTGCAGATCGTAAGAAGTGGCCTTATACCAAGTCAGTCCCATCTATCTTAGTACCGTCTACACTGGCTGGTAGCAGCTCCCAAGGGTTTCAGATGAGGCATTTTTTTGAGTGCTAAATTAACAATCAATGACTGTTTTAACAGGAAACTCATATTAAACAGTAAACCCTGAACAAATTTGGAGTGGAGTCCCTGAGATGGTTGGATGGCGCCTTGTACACCTCCTTCCAGCAACTCCTGCAGCCAAGCAGGTACCAAACGTATTGCTCTGCTTTCCTTTGGACCACATCAGTGAGGCTGAGAACGGGGTCTTGTTGTCTGGGCAGTCCAGGACCTCTATCCACGCTGCCCAGGCTTTGGTGCTCCTAACGCAGCAATTTGACTTCACCCCCCCGAGGTGCACTCCATTGTCTCTTAAAACAGGTGGATGCCAGCAACAACAACATATAGCACCAAGTATGAACTTAAGTAGGAATATAAAAGAGGGCCAAAATGTGCTGTTAATGCTCCAATTTAGAATAAGCTAGGGTCAATCTGATTTTAGTCGTGTGGAACCATTGAAATTAATGGACATGCTTAATAGGTCTATCCATTTCAATGAGTTTACTCCGACTATGACCTAGTTTTTACAACCTACCTTACCTCACATTGATTTTTACATATTCTTAAAGCATTGTAAACCCATAGTTTAAGCTTGGCAAAAGCCCCTTTTTTACACCATATTTTTCAATAGATTGTTTATTTATTGCATTTATATCCCAGCTTTTTCTCCACTGGAGCTCAAGGTACATCGTTTTCACCCTCATTGTATCCCCACAACAACCCTGTGAGGTAGGCTAGGCTGAGAGGCAGCAACTGGCTCACAAGGCCAGTGAGCATCAAGGCTGAGTGAGGATTTGAAGCCTCTTCTCCCAGGCCCTAGTCCAACACTCTTAACCACTACACCTTTCTGTGAAGTTCCTATATGACAATATAAGACAATATGGTTTTTATGACAATAAATGAGAATAAATCTATTGTTCATCAAATCTAAGATGTGTCAAATCCCCATAATTTAACCAGCATTTAACTTTGCATTTTTTACTTTGCATTCTCTATTTCCTTGCACGATTCCTTGGCTGAATTGGTAGGGTCTTTTAGGGGTGTGGGGAGAAATTTGCTTAACCCTCTTTGTTAGAAATACTCTCAGGGAAGCCATCTGGCTTGAGAAGAATGAGAACAGAAAGAGGGCATAGCTGGAACAAGACATCCCCAAAAGCAAAAAATTAAGGGCAGCAATTTAGCTGCTCTACCCTGCGCCCAGATTTCCTATAAATAGCATTGCCACGTGGTGGGTTTTTGGTTTTTTTACCCTGAAACTGTGCCTTTTACCAGCTGCCTGACACAGAAACTAAGAAGGTTACACTCTGCCAGTTGTGAAGATACGACCAATAGCAAAAAGACTCATCTGCTAAATTTTGGTGTGCCAGATCGCTGTTAAAAGATAGAAGAGCAGGATTATTATTATTTTAAGTTGGCAACATTTCCACTTTTAAAAAGAAATGAGATGGGCTCAAAAGCAGCCTAGAGGTCATCAGAACTCGGACCCTGCCAGTGTGGAGACTGACTGCAGGGGCATGAGAAACACTCTGCTCGTTCTCAGAAGCACTGACTGCATGCCTAAGCCCCAGTCAGCTAGCTGCGCAGGGCTGAATCTGTGAAGACAAGCAAGCGGGTGGAAGAAGCCTGCAGTTCAAACACTGCAGTAAAATAGGTCACTTGCTCCCTGCTATTCTGACATGCAGACACATTAGATGATGTGTGTTTAAAACGTGCTCATTCTCCCTTCCCCGAATCCTTTAGCCAAAAAGAGAGAGAGTCAGGATCGCTGCTAGCAAAAATTAAAAGGGAAGGTTTTGCAAAGAGAAGGTCTTGCACGAGGAAAGCAATAATATTATGCAAATAAACAAAAAGCACACACAATTTTGAAAACGGTGCATCAGCCACAAAATGCACACACCTAGAATTTAGCATTTGAAGGAGACCTGGGTGCAACACAGCACTTCATGCTCCTTGGAGGAAATAAAGGTAAAGGTAAAGGGACCCCTGACCGTTAGGTCCAGTCGTGGCCAACTGGGGTTGCGGCGCTCATCTCGCTTTACTGGCCGAGGGAGCCGGCATACAGCTTCCAGGTCATGTGGCCAGCATGACTAAGCCGCTTCTGGTGAACCAGAGCAGAGCACGGAAACGCCGTTTACCTTCCCACCAGAGCGGTACCTATTTATCTACTTGCACTTTGTGCTTTCGAACTGCTAGGTTGGCAGGAGCAGGGACCGAGCAACGGGAGCTCACCCCGTTGTGGGGATTTGAACCGCCGACCTTCTGATTGGCAAGTCCTAGGCTCTGTGGTTTAACCCACAGTGCCACCCATGTCCCTTGGAGGAAATAGTGGGGTAAAATTTCAATAAAGCATGCGAGAGCTCTGCTGGATCAGGCCAGTGGTCCACCCAGTCCAACATTGTGTTCTCACAGTGGCTAAGCAGATACGTGTAGGAAACCAGCAAGCAGGATCCAAGCCCCAGAGCAGCTCTCTCCCCTTCTGTGGTTCCCAGGAAGTCTTATTCAGAAGCATTACTGCCTCTGACCATGGAGGCAGAGCTTAGCCATCCTGGGTAGCAGCTGCAATACAAGCTGTATTTTAAATATAAGCTCTGTTTTTAAAAGGTAAAAAGGAAAGAAAGGATAAAATGAATTACTGGGGTTGGATTCCAGGAAATCAGGGCAGGTCCCCTGATAAACGTGTCCCGGGGGGGGGGGGGGACACCTGCCAAGCCCCCACTACATGACAGCCCCTTTTCACTTCAAGCCATCACCTGCAGGGTGAAGGGAATTAAGTTCTCGAAGAAAAGCAGGGAGCCAAATGGGAAGTGACGCAGTCAACCCTCAGAACCAGCCCGGCGTGAAAGCACTGACATGACAGGCCCCTCAGGCCAGCCTCATCAAGGAGGCAAGAGTTAAATGAGCATCTTAGCAGCCAAGGATGAGCCAGAGACAACCAAACCTCACGCCCGCCTTTTGCAAAATTAAAAGCCAGCCACAGCCTGGCACCAGAACACAGAGAGACGGCATCCAGTAATTAAGCTTGTCTGCTTCACCTCCAAGGGGGGAAAAGAGGCCAGAGGATGAAGAAGGGGGAAATGACAAAGGCTCATGAGCAAACGAGACACACCAATGCCTTGCTCATGTGCATGATCACACAAGCCACGGATCTGGCATCTGAAGTGCTCGGCTTGCTGCCTTCAAAAGCATAAGAATGAGCAGACTTGGTATCCTGATGGTATTCGCCCTCCAGTTAATTGCACAATGCAGCATCTTGAAATATCAGCTTGCTGTTCCTCCTTTGCAAAAACAAGGCGCCAGTACTTAGGCTAACAGAAGAACGCTCGAGTCCGTTGCAGGCACTGTCCAAAAAGTGATTAGCAAGGGGAGTGTTCCTGGGCAAACACGGACACAGGAAACCAAGAAATATCAAACTGCAACTACCGGGTCATGGAATATGTATCATTGATCTACTTTCCTCTCAAAACAGGCAAGTCAGGTTGTACGTATTAGGTGCCTGAGATTTGGAAACTACAATAATTGGAAGTGAAAACATTTCTGAATCACATTACAGTGGTACCTCGGGTTACATACCCTTCAGGTTACATACGCTTCAGGTTACAGACTTCGCCAACCCAGAAATAGTACCTCGGGTTAAGAACTTTGCTTCAGGGTGAGAACAGAAATTGTGCTCTGGTGGCGCGGCAGCAGCAGGAGGCCCCATTAGCTAAAGTGGTGCTTCAGGTTAAGAACAGTTTCAGGTTAAGAACGGACCTCCGGAACGAATTAAGTTCTTAACCCGAGGTACCACTGTACATTACATTACATTACATTACGAGACGATATTATATTATGATTAAGTTAATTACCTGCCCTTCACCAACAGGTCCCAGGGAATCTTACAATATGAAATTTAGGATTAAAAGCAGTTGAAGTATATTAGATTTGAAAGAGCAGGGTGGGTCCTGAAACACACATCTCAGCTGTCAAAGGCTGGAGCAGAACGGTGACATTTGCCCAAAGCTGTATAGTGAAGGTACCAGACAACTCTGCAGGGAGTTCCACAACTCAGGGGCCACCACAGAGAATGCCCCCCTCCTGGGCCACCCTCTCCATCCTCTGAGTTAGGTGGGGTGACCAAGAGGAAGTAGTGTACACACACAGAGAGAGAGAATTCATTATTGCCCTCCCAACAGTATCTGCTACTTTGACCTTATGGGTTCTGTATATGCTGTTAGATCAAGCTCCTTTCTGATAATTCATTTTGCATGAGGGAGCAGTCAAGACATGCTCTGTGCCATGAAGCAGACGATAATTTTTTTTAATCACCTCATTTGCACTTCATGAGAACCAGGATAATGTTTGGAATGAATTTCCAGAAACCCAAATGTGGAAGGACCCCTATTCCTCTGTCCTGGGTTTCAACACACTTGAGCTGGAGACTCTTGCCTGAATCCCGAGAGCTGCTGCCAGTCAGTGTGGACAAAACTGAGTTAGATGGACCAGTGCCTGACCAGAGAGTGCCTTGGTGCATGGACAGATATTGCCACCAACATGATGCTAGGTGGGTGGAGTTCCTTGATCCATGCACCTCTTCCCCCATAGCTGCAACGCAGTGTGGATCTTTCTGATCTGTCACCAGTCCAGAGGATGCGCCAGGGAACACAGTGGTACTTTGGTACTCGAATGGCTTGGCTCCCAAACACTGCAAGCCCGGGAGTGTTCCGGTTTACGAACGTTTTTCAGAAGCCGAACATCCAACGTGGCTTTTGATTGAGTGCAGGAAGCTCCTGTAGCCTATCGGGCCGCGCCCTGGTTTTCAAACCGTTTCAGGAGTTGAACACATGCACGGAATGGATTAAGTTCAAGAACCAAGGTACCACTGTATATCCATGTCTCAATTCCTTTCCCCCTCTTCTCTTTTTAAGCAGAAGTGGGCAATGCTGCTGGACTCCCGTCAGCCTCAGTCACTATGACCAATGGCCAGGCATGATGGAAGCTGGGGTTCAGCAACATCTGAGACCTCGCTGAATCACCAGGGTAGATTAAGTGCTTGGACTGAAAGAGAATAGGGGCAAGAAAAGGCTCCAGAGCTCAGGAGGACCAGTTTGAGGACACCACTGGGGAAAAGGGTGCATGATCGTAAGAGCCAGGGTTCAAGGTCCAAGTCCCACGTCCCCACAGACTTGTATTCCTCAATAACTCACGAATTGCCTGAACCCCTCATACCCCAGAGCTTGATCATTCAGATTATCTGCAGGAGCATCATTGCCTATTTCCTGTGTTGGTGAGGCTCATTTGACAGTAACAAGGAACTGAGCCTTTGGTGTCATTGGTCCAGTCCTGTGGAACACACTGCAAACAAAGATTCACCAGGTGCCTTCTGTGCCAACTTTTTAAACACTTGATGAAAACTTCTCTTTCCTCCAGGCATAAGCAGGCAATTAAGAATACACCTTTCCACAATAATTAACTGACGTGCGTTTTCAACTCTTTTTAAGGATTTATTGTACGGTTTATTGGATTTTAATGTTGTAAACCACTTTGATATATATTTTTCATGGCATACCAGTACCGTATATAAGTACCGTATTTTTCGCCCTATAGGACGCACCATCCCATAAGGCGCACCTAGTTTTTTGGGGGGGAAATAAAGGGGGGGAAATTTATTTTCCCCCCCAGGCACGGGGCTGGGGCGGGGGAAGCCCGAGCTTCCCCCGACCCCAGCCCCCATAACAGGCAACTCTCCGCAAGCCGTGGGAGCCCAGCGCTGGGCTCCCATGCCTTGGAGGAGAGCTGTGCGAAGCCTGGGCGCGCTGAGCTCAGCGCTCCCAGCCTTCGGCATGCAGGCAACTCTCCACAAGCCGTGGGAGATCTGCGCGAAGCCTGGAGAGCGTGAGGGGTTGGTGCGCACCGACCCCTCTCACTCTCCAGGCTTCAGCGAAAGCCTGCATTCGCCCCATAGGACGCACACACATTTCCCCTTCATTTTTGGAGGGGGGAAAGTGCGTCCTATGGGGCGAAAAATACGGTATTTTTAGAAATAAATGAAACTCTGTGGCCTTGGTCAAGTCTCACTTACAGCTGAATACCTGCCCCAAGTGACTACAAAGGGAAAGGGGAAAAAGTTAAGAAATACTGTGTCAAAGAGAAGTTCTATGGCAGGTGTGGGGAACATCTGGGGCCCTCTAGATGTTGCTGGACTACAACTCCCATCATTCCTGACCATGCTGGCTGAAGGGGCTGGTGGGAGTTTGAGTCTGGTAGCTGCTGGAGGGCCGCAGTACTCCCCACTCCTGTTCCACAGATATGGCTGGAAGTTGTGTGATGTAATGACCGTAATCACTTCTTCAAAAACCAGAAGAATTCAAGAGCCAAGGGTCACTGTGGGTGATAAAGATATAAAATCGGTTTATGTTTGGAAGGCTACAGACCATGGGTAGGCAAACTAAGGCCCGGGGACCCAATCGCCTTCTAAATCCAGCCCTTGGGCGGTCCGGGAATCAGCGTGTTTTTACATGAGTAGAATGTGTGCTTTTATTTACAATGCATCTCTGGATTATTCGTTGGGCATAGGAATTCATTCATCCCACACACAAAAAAATAGTCCGGCCCCCACAAGGTCTGAGGGACAGTGGACCGGCCCCCTGCTGAAAAAGTTTGCTGACCCCTGCTATAGACAGTTGCTCCAAGGAACAGTCCTGCACTGCCTCCTAGTGGCCATCATTAGAAATACAGTGCTGGTCATGCATCCATTTCTACCCAGACTATTTCAATTTATGCTCATTTCCCAATGTCTTTTGCCATGTTCAAGATTTCTAAATCATTATCATCATCACCAATTGATTTATCACCTTCTATAAGTAACTGTCTTACGGCGATTTGCACACTAAATAACTAAAAACACAAAACAGCAAATATATTTAAAACAAGACGAAAACCTTGGAATCATGGAATTGCAGAGTTGGAAGGGACCGAGTTGGAAGGGACCCCCAGGGGTCATCTAGTTCAGCCCCTACAATGCAGGAATCACAGCTAAAGAATCTTTAACATGTGGACATCCAATCTCTGTTTAAAAACTTCTAATGAAGCAGATTCCACCACCTTCTGAGGTGGTCCAGTTCCACTGCCAAGCAGCTCCCTCAGAAAGTTCTTCCTAATGTTTCATCGGAATCTCCTTTCTTGTCATTTGAACCCACTGCTTTGGGTTCTCCCCTGCTGCCCCTCTGGGACAGCAGTAATGTGACACCCTCTTCATCTCACCTCTTCCCTGGGCTAAACATACACAGCTCCCTCAACCCTGCCTCATAAGGCTTGGTTTCCAGGCCCTTAATTATCGTTGGTAACCCTCCCCAGCACACCTTAACTAAGTAGAGGATCCTGGTGCTGCTGGACAACACCTCATTCTCTGGGACCATGGGCCATCCTGCCTGCAGCTGATGGGAGTGCAGTCCAGCAATCTGGAGGGCCACTTGCCACTCACCCCCAGCCCAAAAAATAGCACATCCATATCAGAACAAAACCTGCAGCCTAAGTCCATGCTTAACAGAAGTCCCCACCAGCCCCACTTTCAGCTCTATATCTTTTACAGATGGCAAGGAAAACAGCAAACGTCAGGATGTGAATTTCTGACACCACAACCAAATTTATTAGGAATATTTACAGAAATCGTCAATACTTAAACTTCCGTCGCTCCTACTTACAGCCTCTCAGGAAAGCCCCTCTCTAGTTCAGCTAGCAGGGAGGAGGATGGTGCAGTCAGTCCACTCTTGATCCCCAGACAAAGACCCCACACCCACAAAGAGATCTTTGTTTCTTAACATTAGGCAAGTTCTGAGCAGGAATGGAGGCCTGTGTGAGCATCAATAGAGGGGTGGGTGGGAACGCCTCCTCCTTAGGTCTTTATGGCTGTGTCCCGAGACTTGTAGGCCACACCACGACTCTTCAGCTCCCGGACGATGCCTGCAGCAATAAAAAAGCATGATGTATGTTTAAGGGGTGGGGAGAAGAGGCAAGGAAGGAAAAGGAAAAGGTATGTGGCAATAGCAACCCTGCAGCTAGCTAATTAGCAAAATCCAAGAAAAAGCTTTGTCATAGTGGGTTTTATCTACATCTCCGTGTGCAAGCATCACATCCTGAAACTGCAAATTTCCTAACCAGCTGCAAGGTTAATCTTTCTGTGAGCCTAGTTCTTCCTTTTCCTCCCCCATTATATACATAAAATAAGATAAGAAGAGCCTGCTGGATTAGGCCAATGGCCCATCAAGATCCAGTATCCTGTTTGCACAATGCCAAGCAGACACATTTTCTGGGAAACCCTCAGGCAGGATTTGAGCACCAGAGCACACCAGCAACTGGTAGAATTGCTGCCCCCAACTGTGAAAGCAGAGCATAGCCATCAAGGATGGTAGACATTGACTGCCCTTTCCTCAATGCTTTTTTAAAAGCCATCCAGTTGCTGGCCATCGTTACCTCCTGTGGGAGTGAGTTCCATAGTTTAACTATGCACTGCACGAGGACTTTCTTTTGCCTGTCCTGAAACTTCCAAAATTCCGCTTCATTAGATGTCCATGAGTTCTAGTGATATTATGCAAGCTCTTCTCCTCAAGACAGAAATGCCCAGATGAGCACAGGCTCAATAGCAAAAAAGGTGGAAATGTCTGAGATTATCAACCCAGATGGACCTCATGTCCAGCTTGTTGGCTTCTCATTAGGGGATCTAGGTGGCCTGAAGAGGATGCTGGACTAAAAGGGTCCCCTTGGGCCTGACTGAGCAGCTTAGCCTTGTGAGCAAGGAAAGACTTTTAATTCTTACTAAAAGCCTGGCAAGTTACCTTGGGGTAGGCGGCCAGTCACAGACACTGCATACACACCGGGCTTGAAGTTACCTGGGAGAAGAGAACATGTTCTGGTTATGACTCCTTAAACCAACAACTTTATGAAAAGGGAGCCTGGGCCATCCTGAACAGCAGTGAAGAAACACGGACAAAAACACTGTTACTCCCCACCTTGGCAAGGCTGCAGGGTTGCTGTGAGGAAAACTGAGAATACAACCACCGCAAAAAGGGTTTAAAGAAAGTAATAATAGGATGGGGGGGGTGAAAGGTCCCCAGGTGTGGGGGGCAAAACAGTGGAAGAGGTTATAAAAAGCTGCTTCAATTGCAAATGGTAGCAGACCAAAAGGAAACACAGAGGAAACAGCAAACAGCTTGAAGATTTACAGCCAGTTCCAGAGAAATTGGGTTGATCTGACTTTTCATTTGCCATAATTATGCTGAAGGCGGAGCGCGAAAGGACACAAAGGGGTGGACTTACTGATTCTCTGCCACTTGGAGACCCAGCTGTCCTCAGGGCTCATCATGGCAATAATGCTGCAAGAGGACAAGGAGAGTTAGAACTGCAGGAACACGTCACATCAACTACGCTTACTCTGAGGACGATGCACTCATGGGTTTCAGCCTGAAGGGGTCCCTCACCTCACTCATCCACTGAGAACACTGCTTGTTCACCTGGAACGTACAAGGCTGCTTTACTATGGGCCCATCTAACCCAGCACTGTTTATTTTGACTGGCAGCAACTTCAGAAGGTCTTAAACAAAAGTAATTTCCTGCTCATTATCTGGAGATTTTCATAGCACATGCTTTGCCAATGAATGCCCCGTTCTCTCCTCACTGCATACATCCAATGCCCACAAAGGGACCAAGAATGATCAAAAGCAACCAGTATTCCAGCCTTCTTGGGAACTTGCCTTCTTGGGGCATATTAATATACTAACAGGGCTACTACTATATTCTGTGCCTAAAGCAGGTGTGGGGAATCTTTGGCCCCCCAGGTATTGCTGAACTCTAACTCCCATCCGCCCTGGAAAGTATGGCCATTGCCCTGGGAAGATGGGTGGTGTAGTTCAGCATCAAAATCTCTTTCCTGACTGGGAAACCATCATTGGATTTTGAAAACAGTAGCATCATCTTTTCATACCTAAATTCACTGGTTTCCTGAACTTGTCCATTATTTCTAGGCAGAGGAGAGGGCAACTCTTTGATTCTTTTCCTGTTCCACACAAGAGGCCACGGGACTCAGTTACACAATCCACATGTGGGGAGAATTATTAGGCTGAGAGGCAGGCAACTGCTCCTCTTTGCCTGTGTCAGTTGCCTTCCCTTGCACATGAGCCCAGCTCATTCCAACATCTTGCATCTCTAAGGAACTCGGCTTCCTACTTAACACTGCATACCATGGATAATTGCCCTGCTATCATTTCAATGGTCATTCAGCTGGATGAAGAGACACCAGTCAAAAAATCATTAGCTGCTTACACTCAAATGACCAAAAAACCTTACCAGAAAAATGGCTGTGGGTGCCACACCACAGCCAAGCATACATTGCAACCTAGTGTGTTTAATGCTTGCCCCAAGCCTAATATCAGCAAGGGGTGAGTAGGGTGGTAGAAAAAGGTATTGATAGATAGCCTAAGATGTAAAGGCAGTGTGAAGAGGATATTGGGTGAAAGGATGTTGTAAGAGCCAGGATGTCTGTGAAGAAGTATGAAGGAATTTGCTAATAGATGAATCTATGACCTTGTTCTGCAATGTTACTTTTGCTCTTTTGATAGGGTTGTTAGCTAACTGCAACCTCTGCTTATTACATGACTTAATTTCTACACATGTGTAAACATAATACCTCTATATAAACCCATGTAACTTATAGGCCTATGGACCCCACTTCTTTGGTTCCCAAGCAGCTGCTGTTGTTCTAACCAAGCAAAGCTGTCTTAAAGCATCACAACTGGGTGTGGTTTGGGTGTGGTTAACTGAAAAAAATCCACTGCAGTACGATGTGAATGCCAGAGATGACTGCAGGCACATGGGTGGCCCCCTGCTCTAGACAATCTTTTTTTGGGAGGGATTTCTGTAAGTTCTTTTAAGTGAGTAAATATTGCATTTTTATTCAGCCGTACCTTGGATCCCGAATGCCCTGGTATTCAGACGTTTTGGCTCCGAACACTGCAAAACCGGAAGTGATTGTTCCGGTTTGCAAACGTTCTTTTGGAACCCAAACATCCAACGGGGCTTCCATGCCTTCTGATTTGCTGCAGGCTGATTCATGCAGCCAATCAGAAGCCGCAATTTGGTTTCCAAACATTTTGGAAGTCGAACGGACTTCCGGAATGGACTCCATTCGACTTCCAAGGTACGACTGTATTGTTGTATGCTGCATTGGGACCTCCTGGTCAAGCAGGAGTAAGAAATCCAATAAATAATATTAGTAAGCAGACTCACCCATCAAAGGAAGAGCTGGTGCAATCATAAACCATCTCACGGTTCCCCTTCATCTGCAGGTAGGAGTCACAGTTGTCACAGCCATCAAACTCAAACTGGTCAATGGTCTGAAGAGCAAGATGAAATTAAATCAGGAAAAGGAACTCAAAAGGAAGCTTCTACAACTAGAGCTTGAATAAAACAAACAAAAAAACCTGCTGGAGCACAACCTTTTCAAGGAATCATTCCATCATTTCCTCACAAGGCAACCAATGAGAGTTATTATAAATAAATTCATTTCTAAAATTTGTAAAAAAAAACACCAAAAAATTAAGCACATGAAACCAATCCAGGCACCAACACTGTGGCCAAATCAAAAATGTATTATATGGGTGCTTGGTTTATTGTGATTGTTTTATTGATAAGTAAATAAATAATGAATGGCACACACCTCTCATACATCTATCCACTTATTAGGTGAGTTATAAAGTCAAGTCAGGCTAAAGACCTGTCGAAATAAAATTTTCAGAATCTTTGCCCGATAGTGATAGGACATCACTATCAGAACAGGGTCCAGGTGCTGCCAGGACTGGGGAACTGGCCTCCAAAGAGTCTCAAGGTCCTGCCCCAGAAGGGATCCTTCACACAGTGTTAAGTCTGAAAGCCAGTGGTGGTGTCATGGTCAGAGTGTTATATTAGGGCCATGGAGACAAGGGTTAAAACCCCTGACTCGGCCATGGAGCTCGATGGGTAATCTATGGAGGCAGTCAGTGCCTCTCACCCTAGCTCACCTCACAGGGTTGTTGTGGGGATTAAATGAGGAGGGGCAGAACCATGTACGCCCCCTTGAGAACTTTGGAAGAGAAGGTGACACATACATTCAACACAATAAGTAATTAAATGCTTATTAGTTGGTCTCTAAGGTGCTGGGGAAAAACTGGACAATTTGTTTATTTACTTTAATTAAATACAGTACAGTAATAACTCTAGCAATTTCTGCCATGAGCCACAATGGCTAAACCAGAAGCTCCATGGTCTGGAAGCACACCGTGAACAGGCAACAAGGGTAGGGGGACAGTAAGGGCTCTCCCACCCTGCTTTGTAGGGGGATCCCCAGGGGCAAAGGAGCCACACTGGCTCCCTCCAGGATGGTTCCCCATAATTAAAAACAGGGACTTCCGGTTTATCCGGAAGTGGAACCGGACAACATACACGCTCACTCACCTTCACAAGCGAGCAGAGCAGGCAGGCCCGCAAGTGACGCAGGTCTTTGGGCACCGTCTCCAGAGCCATGGCGGCGACCGACCGACCAGGGGCGAGCAGGTCCGGCTTTAGAAAGGAAGAAATAAACAAAGGGGTGGAGTGACGGAATGCGTCACTTCTACTGCGACAACACACGACTTCCGGCCCCTCTGCCTACACAACAGAAGCTCTATGGTTCCATCGCTTTCTCCTCCTGCACACACTCTCGCCTGCCTAATCTCTTTGTGCGCACGCGCTCAGCTCCTCGCGCGAGCTGGCGGGCTTCGCGAAATCGCTCCTCCCTTGTTGCCTTGGCGACGGTGCGCGGCAGTCATTTAATCCGACGGCGGCTCTCGCGCGTGCGCCTTCTTGGCAGTAGCGACCGTTTTCTGATTGTAAAGTGAGGGGGAGGCGGGGGAGGGGACAGGAGATTCGCGCCCAAATAAAATAAAAACATTTCAGGAGTGTTTCCTCCGCGAAAGTTTCCTCACAGAAACTGCATCTCCTTAAAAATGAAAGTACAGCGCTGGAACCTATTTTTAAATTCTATTTTTTAGGTTATTCGAAATCAGTTTAAAAACACCAGAAATGGTCCTCATGTGAAGTTGTGGGGGGAGTGGGTGAACCCTCTCGTCGCCATTACTGTATGTATGTATGTATGTATTTATTTATTTATTTATTATTAAAAATAACTTCATGTTGGTTTTTTCCCACTTTTTGTATGTTGAGAAACTTAAACGTTTTGAGATGAAAAAATCTTTCCCTGCATAATTCAGAAATGAGAAATATGTACCTTATGCATATATAATATGCATGCATATTATAAATGTGCATTAAGAACTCCAGACCAGCTTAATTAAAGACATTCTGAAGCAAATTGTTAAAAAAAAAAGATGGAGAAGGGTTTTAATGCTATTTTTTTTAATAAAAAAATCATTTTTTATTGCCCCCAACTTCGTACATTGATATTTTGTGATAAAATTGAAACCGCTTTCCCCACAAAACATCTCAGAAAACAGAAAATGGTTTGATGCATATATATCTCACACACACATAAAGAACCCCTGTACATATCACTTACTCTAAAGTAAGCTCCACAGTGTTCAGTGGTGCTTCTAAGTAAGCAGACGGATTTCATGCACACACTTTCTGGGGGCTTCGAAAGATAAATAGGGAATACCTATCAGTAGTACTAGGGACGCGGGTGGTGCTGTGGTCTAAACCACAGAGCCTAGGGCTTGCCGATCAGAAGGTCAGTGGTTCGAATCCCCGTGACGGGTTGAGCTCCCGTTGCTCAGTCCTTGCTCCTGCCAACCTAGCAGTTCAAAAGCACATCAAAGTGCAAGTAGATAAATAGGTACCACTCCAGCGGGAAGGTAAATGGCATTTCCGTACGCTGCTCTGGTTCACCGCATGACCCGGAAGCTGTACGCCGGCTCCCTTGGCCAATAAAGCGAGATGAGCGCCGCAACCCCAGAGTCGGCCACGACTGGACCTAATGGTCAGGGGTCCCTTTACCTTTACCTTTATCTGTAATACTAAACTGAACAGAGTGGAACCTACTCCTGAATAGGCTGGACTGGAAGAATAAGACGACCCAATAGCTGAGGCAGCAGAGGCAAGGTATTGGATGGAGAATTTGGGGTGTTCCTTAACACCAGGCTAGAAGAGGGCTAGATCTGACCAATGCGGTTGAATGGGAAGGGCTGTAGCTCAGTGACAGAGCATCTGCTTTGTGTGCAGACAGTCCCAAGTTCAATCCCTGGCACCTCCAGGTAGGGTTGGGAGAGATCTCCATCTGAGACCCTGCCAATCAGTGCAGACAATAGTGACCTAGTCCTAGATGGACCAATGGTCTGATTCAGTATAAGGCAGCTTACTATATGATCCTTTATGTAAGTTTACCAGATTTTTTTCAAAGAATCCAGGGACGCTTTATTTTTTTTAAAGAGAGAGAAAAATATATTAAAAAGAAAAGAAGTAATATCTTCTCTTCTGTGGTCTCCTCTGTCACACGGCCTTCCTCTGGGCCCCGGCCTGCTCTGTTAGAGCGCTAGCTGCCATGGAGTAGACTTGGGCCGGGCCTGGTTTCGGCCACGTGTCCTTTCCCTCCCGGTGCTCTCCTACCTCCCCTTCTCAGCGGCAGCAGCAGCGCAGCAAGGTCAGGGCTCCCCTCTTTTTTCTCCTTCCTCTTCCTTCTCCTTCTCCTCTCCTCCTCCCTGCTTCAGCTCCAGGGTTTTTACTGGCCCCGGAGCGCCGCTGGGCAGTCAGCCAGGTGGCTGGGCGCTCTCGCCCCTGGCTTGATTTAGGTCACAAGGTGTGTGTGTCAGCAGTTCCCCCAGTTGACACACCGGGCATCCCCAGTTCCCCCTCAGCAGCAGCAGGCTCAGCAGCCCGGAGCCAGCCTGGTAGCGCAGTTGGCTCTGGCTGGCTTCAGGATCTGCTTGCTGCTGTGGCGCCCGCCATTTTGCCTCGCCACATGATGTGTCTTGTGTCATTGAACCAATCACACAACATTCATTCCCTACTAATAAATCTACACCACTTAAAATATAAATCCAGGGACATTAAATGAAATCCGGGGACATTCCGGAGACAGATTTTGTCCGGGGATAGATTTGTAAATCTGGGGACTGTCCCGTGGAAATGGGGACGTCTGGTAACCATACCTTTATGGCCCAATGATGCAAACGGAGGTGCTCAGGAGCACCACTGTGTAACCCTGTGCACCATGAGATTTAGCTGTGTGCTGCTTATAGAGTCGTGTCTTCTGCCTCCCAGCATCCCCATTGTTGGCCTGAGGTGGACTCTGATTTAGATGATGCCCCACTTGAGGAGGAACCATCAGCACCCACTTCTACAGAGCATGATGCTTCTTCCATCATCCTTGGGGTCCTTACAACTCTTCCCAGCTAGGAGGGCCCATTGGGAGCTGGCCAAGGTCCTGATGGACAGCTTCACCCTGAATGAGGCTCTGTTATCTCTGACCACTTGCCCTCCGGGCCCCAAATCCCCAGCAGAACAGGATATTTAGCAGAGGTGGGGCTGTTTCAGGGTGCTGCTAACACAGGAAGCCTTAGAAGGATTTCTTTTTGTCCCCCCGCCCTCTTCATACAAGACCAAACCAATCCCAGATCCATTTTTAGCCCTTTACCTCATGCATATTAAAAAGCCAATGTACAGAGATTAAAAATAATTTATTTCTGAGGAATGAGGAAGAGGCATCTTCTTGAACATAGGCACCCAGTGACTTTATACAGGAAAAAAATAACAGCCACATGAAGAGCTTCACATGTGGATAAATATATTAGCAAAATAAATAGGTTTGAGCATATCCCCATATTCAAACAATCTCTATCTCTTAAACATAAATATATCGTTTTGCATACTTATGTACATAAACATTATTTCTTCCTTTTTTGGTTTACAAAAGTACCCAAGTGCCTGCAATGTAGACTCAGGAAATGTAATTAAAAAGTACAAAAATAAATTCCTCGTTCACATTTCAAAGGGTCTGAGGTTTCCAGGAGGAAGGAGCAGACTGCCAGGAGCTGAAGGCATCTTGGGGGAAGGGTGCCAACATCCAACCCCTTCGCTGGTTGCCCATTTGTAATAACTTTAACTTTGGAGCTATCGGCCCTGGACTGTATCCTGTAGTTTTATTCCCCCTTAATAACAGTGTGTGTTTTTGATTTTGATTGAAACAGAACTGAAGTCAAAATGACACCCATGCTTTGCAACTCCTTCGAGAGATTTCAAAACATCAGAAGGAACTCTGCCATTTTGTATTGCCACATTTTGGCTCTGAAGATATTTTCCAGTATCTGAGCAACCCTAACAGAACAGAAAGGAAAGATGTACTCATTTTAACTTCCCTCTTACACGTGAGATAAATTGTGCTCCATTCAACAGGTACTCCTAGCATGGCAAAAATGGAAGCCACCCCATAGAAAGGGCTTTGCCAACCTGGCACCCTCTAGACGTTCTGGACCATGGCTCCCATCAGCCACAGGAGGGCACCAGGTTGGCAATGGTTTTCAAATAACTTCACTATGAAGGCAGTGATTGATCCATAGACCACATGGCCTGTTGCTCTAGGGTGCTCCTTTGTTTTTGAAATGTTGATCAGGCCACCCTCTTCTTGTCTCCTAGCCAAGAAATTCAGGTGCCCTCTGCCAAAAGCAACTCAAGCCTTTATTCCACGAGATGATGCTTTTAAACGCATCTCAGGAATGAAAAATCCAGAGAATCCAGCAAGCAAAATTGCAGAATCACAGTCCACAGTGTCAGTAACTGTTAAACTGGTTTAATTCTGTGGTGTGGACATGCCCTGAGGTGTGACCACAGATATATTACCCTTCAGGTTTCATTTCTCAGTGACGAAAACCCCATGGCTGTGCCTCTTTTTGCCACACATGAGATTATTTATAACAATGTTGTCCACATTCCCAAACATTCTGCGTGAACACAGACAATCATTTATGAACTGGTAAAATACCACAGCATTTTTGTGCCACTGAGTAAGCAGGTTGTGTCGAGATGAAAGTCTTCCAGCCAAGCAGCTGTTTGCATGGGGATGTGTTACTGCTTGCTAAATACCAGTTTGTATTCCCTCGTAGCTGCAATAAGTCCTCATGTAAAAAACATAAACATGCAAACTTTTGCTCTAACTACCAAGTTCAACTCCTTATCTTCCTCAGTTAAAGCAGAATATGCTCTGCAGTGGATTGGATTTTTCACCAGTGTGTGCTTGGACATCAAGGAATAAAAGCTCCTCCCTCTGGGAAATAGTATAAGAGGGAACTTGCATAATATTTTGGTAGGAAGGCAAAATTAACAGGATTTAAATCTTTGGTGTGGGACTACCCTGTGAAGAACTGAAATCTTGGGGCATCTGCAAAGTCGGCTAGGAAGCGTCCAGGTATCCCTGGCTCAAGCTCTGAGTGGTATATGGATCCAGCCTCCCTAAAGCTGACGCTCAGTTAGCGCATCTGGTATTTGCAACTCAAATAAGCTCTGAGCAGAGGCTGACTCAGCCACAATGAGGCTGATGAGAGGCCCACACAATTCAAAAGTGTCATGCAGGTTTGAAATTCTCCTGTGCCACCATTGCACTTTCCAGAGTGTTGGCAGGGCAGCTTGTGTGAGTTTCTCCCATGCATCTGATTTGGTGCAAAACTGAAAAGATGAAGAACGTTCCCAAGTGGACAGGAGCAGGGGGATTCCCAGCAGGAGCTTAGCCAGGTTGGTGAGAGGGAATTATGTGCTTGATCCTTACAAATTACATTTGCTTTGAACCAAAACCTCATTGGGTGCCCCATCCCACACAGGATGGCAGAAAGAGGGGCCAGGATGGGCTGATCTCTCTGCATGACCTCAAAACTGCACTGCATCATGCCTGATTTGTGTGGGGGGGTGTTTACCTGGGGTTTTCATTTTGGTATTCAGCAGTACACAGATTACCAAACTTGCAAAGAGCTGCAGAGTGAAGGGGGGGGTCACCTTGTTTTTTCCTCCGCCCTTGAACTTCAGAATGATTTGGCTCCTCCTGACACCGGGAACAAAAGGACCAAGCCTCCTCCTACCCCAGAAAGATGGCAGCTTTTTTCAAAACAGGCAAGTGACCTTGGCAGCTTATGTTTGTCAAATGTTGCATACAGGTTAGGCAGGCAGGGAGCAAGCTGCATAACCATGATATTAACGTTGGGTGAAGCAGGGATTGTGTGGACAAGGAGCTTCTTATGACTGACAACCACACCGCGGACAGGAAAGGCAAGTCAGAAAGTCCATTCTCTTTGCTGAGTTTCTGCGCCGTTTTTTGAATTCTCTGCAGCTGCCTGACACAGCAAATAAGTTCACCTCGTGTCAAACCGAATGTTCATAAACATCTGGGATATCGTCTTTAGACCCTGCAATTAGAAAATTAAGGTGAGCAACCAGACTAGAATGTGCCACGTTGTTTATCTTTGATGGATCAATTTTCATTGTTGTACTGTGATGCTATCATCTTCACTGTATTTGCTCAATTTGTATGCTAGATGGTGGTGATGGTGATCTTTTTATTATTATTATTATTATTTCTCAGCCACCCTCCAGCATGAGGTCCCAGGGCAGATTTCAACAATATTAAGACAGTTAAAATGAGATTACAATAAAGATAAGAGTGCTTTTAATATATACTTCTCAGGTGTTCAAAGGCCAAGGTAAAGAGGTGCACCTTCAGCACCTGGCAGAAACTGCATAGTAAAGGTAGCAGACACACCTCTGTGGGGAGGGAATTCCACAACTTAGGGGTTGCCCCAGAGAATGTCCTCTCCAGGGTCACCATACCTCCCTCCCCCAAAGCTTCTGAGAGTGGAGAAACTACTAAGAATGCCTCCTCTTATCACCCAAAAAGCTATGCAGGGAAGAAAGGGGTCTTTCAGATATTTGAGGCCCTAAACCAGTTTTCTGTTGGGTCAAGTTTACAACTGCTGATGGAAGACAAGATTACAGCGGACCCTAAAGGAGGGATAGCAAACCTGTGCCCCTCCAGACATTGCTGGACTCCAACTCCCATCATTCCTGACCACTGTCTATGCTGGCTAGGGCTGATGGGAGTTGGAGTCCAACAGGTTCCCCAGCCCAGCCCTCAGGTCTTACCCTGAAGCTCTTGCAGAATTTGGCAGCTGAGGTAAAAGCTGGCATCATTTCCCATGGTGTCCAGCCTCGGATATTCCCCAGGACACATGGCCTTGCATTCCAGCCTGTCCGCCTGCTCCTGAGGCTCCGTGGCCGAGTGTGACGAGGTTGCAGAATGATGCCCAGAGGGACCAGTTTCTAAGAGAGGCTGGACCTCTGCAGAGGAGGAGCAGCTTCCAGAAGCAGGACCAGGAGGGTGGGGGACGCTGCAGACAGGGGGCACATTTGAGTCTTCGGGCAAAGAGGATGGGGAAGCCTTGAGGGGGCATTTCCATCTCCTTCTACTGGGATGGATTTGCAAACAGCGTTTCTGAGACGTCCATGGCCCAACGGCACCACTGTCTGCTTCTTTGAGGTTTGACCTGTCTGCTGTGGAAAACTCTGGCTGTCCTTGTGGCAAGCAAGTGGACTGTCTGGCTGAAGAGGCCTCCAGGGAGGCAGACCCACCTTCTGGCGAAGGCATTTTCTCTGTCCGTTTTTGCGCCTGGGCGCCATGAGATCCTGTCTTGGCCCTTGGAGGTTTTGCCTTCCGCGAACCGGGTTCTTGGCCATTGGCACAGTCTGGGGGGCAGCGTCCGTAATGGTGGTGCCTGTGGAGGTGGTGGTGGTAATGGACATGGCTACTGGCCACCGGCGGCCGGCCTGCTGCCACCGAATCCACCAGCGGAGGCCGTGGGTCCCTCCACGACGGAGAGGGCGCAGGGCAGCTTTCTGCGGCCGACTTCTCAGAGCCACAGAAGGCAAACGGGTCGTAATCGCTGCTCAGGGAGCTGCGGAAAGTGGAGCAGCTTCCGTGGATGGCCTGGAGGCTGACGTCCGTGCAGTTCAGCATGGAATCGCTGGAGGATCCATGGCAAGGACCTGAGCTGGAGTCACTCCCGGGTCCGTCAGGGAGGTAGCCACTGGGCTCCGTGAGGTAACTCTCCCCGGAGCCACTGCTGTGGTGGTGATGATGCCGCCCATGGCGGATACCCCGGTGCGGAGGAATGGCACGGCTCGGTTTGGCCATGAGGGGCCCCCGGAGGCCTCGGCAGGAAGGCTGGTGCTGCAGCAGGCAGGTCCGGCGGGAGGGCAGGCCCGGCTCGCAGCCCAGAGAGTCCTGGCGCTGAGGAACCAGCAGGCCTCGGGTGAGGGAGGGCTGGCGGCTACACCAAGGAGGCTCAAAGCCCACCGGCCGATAGGGCAAGTAATGCATGGTCCCCAAATCCAGCTGGGAGAGCTCCGGGGAGTGGAAGAAAGGGTGGCCGTGGGGGAGCGTCGAAGAGCAGCTTCCAGGGGGCATTTGAGGGACCGTCCGTGGGAAGTGGTACAAGGCACGCCCAGGGTGTTGCCGGAAGAAGCGGGGCCTCTGCCCTGGTCCTGAGTTATGGGGGTCCTCGTGCGAATGCCTGGGCAAGGCGGAAGGATCCCGGTCTAGGGAGGGAGAGAAGGAAACCACTTCAATCAGGGATTCTAAGCTCCAACAAACCCTCTCCCTACAAGTGGGTAATCCCACCAAGAAGTTCCTTCCCCCAGGAAAGAAGTGCAGACCTACACTGGCTCCCAGTGCACAATCCGAGCACAATTCAAAGTGTTGGTGCTGACCTTTAAAGCCCTAAACGGTCTCGGTCCAGTATACCTGAAGGAGCGTCTCCACCTCCATCGTTCTGCCCGGACACTGAGGTCCAGCGCCGAGGGCCTTCTGGCCCTTACTGCGAGAAGCCAAGTTACAGAGAACCAAGCAGAGGGCCTTCTCGGTAGTGGCACCTGCCCTGTGGAATGCCCTGCCACCAGATGTCAAAGAAAAAAATAACTACCAAACTTTTAGAAGACATCTGAAGGCAGGCCTGTTTAGGGAAGCTTTTAATGTTTAATAGGTTATTGTATTTTAGTGTTTTGTTGGAAGCTGCCCAGAGTGGCTGGGGAAACCCAGCCAGATGGGCAGGGTATAAATAATAAATTATTATTATTATTATTATTATTATTATTATTATTATTATTATTATTATTATTATTATTATTATTACTTCTCCACTTACTTCTCCCCAGGTACCTGGCCATCAAGCCCTTATATACCCACAGGGAATGCCTCCGATGTGCTGCAGCAGTTAGGCCAGAACTTCCATCCCATGGCCAAGCAGAAGGGGAAGAACTGTGCAGGAATACAGGAAGGGTGCACTGTTTTCCCAGTTCTCATATTGCTGTAAGGCAGTTATGGGGAAAACTCTGATTCCCCGGATGTTGTTGGACTCCAGCTCCCACCATCCCTGGTTGGGGTTCACAGGAGTGAATACATGTGAACACAACAAAATCCA
Organism: Podarcis muralis; assembly: GCF_964188315.1. NCBI lineage: Eukaryota > Metazoa > Chordata > Lepidosauria > Squamata > Lacertidae > Podarcis > Podarcis muralis. The sequence goes on from NC_135669.1 coordinate 30,634,932, forward strand.
AAGGACTGCATGTTTCCCAACCCTGCTCTAATGGGATCTCTTCACAAGCAAGGGCTGGGGTGTTGTTTAGGGGGTTTTGTTGCCGGTGTGTGTGTGTGTTGTTGTTATCAATATCATTTTTTTGAATGTTTACTTTAGATCTTATGATTTCTGTGGAAATTGTTTAATTTGGTGGTGTACTTTTTGATGTTTGATTTATTGTTTGTGACTACTTTTGTTATGTTCATAATTATGTGTTTTTTATGGTGTAAGCCACTTTCAGCATGATTTCAATCATGGAAAATCAGCATATAGATAAAAATATGCATGTATGTAGGGCCTTGGAGACCAGGATTCAAATCCCTGCTTTGCCGTGAAGCTCAACTGGGTGACCTTGGGACCAGTCATTCGCTATCAGCTTAACCTACCCCACAGGGTTCTTGTGAGGATGAAGTGGGGAGCTTTGAACTAACTGAAGGAAAAGTAGGGTCATACATGTAAAAATACATACATGTATATATAAACTACCTTCTCTGCCTCCATCCATATGAACCTACCCAGACCATGAGATCATCATCTGAGGCCCTTCTTCATGTGCCCCTTCCATGGGAGTTCTGGAGGATACAACACAAGAATGGGGCCTTTTCGGTGGTGGTTCCCTGTTTGTAAAACGCTGCCCAAGGGAGGCTCACCTGGCACTATCATTACATATCTTCAGGCGTCAGGCAAAAACATTCATTTTTAACCAGCCCTTTTGCTTTTAACTATCTATACCTTTTAGAGAGGGTGGGATGTAAGTATTTCCATCTCCCTGGTTTTAATGCATGTATGCTTTTTTGTAAGTTGTTTTGAGTTGCCACAGCAAAAAAACTAATATATTTTTATAACAACAACAACAACAATATCTTCTGCATAGCTGTATTTGCTTCTGGGGCTGTTATCTTTAGATATGTCTGTGTGACTCTCATTTAAGGGAAGGGATGTGCTCTGTGCTCAGACCAAGAAGAATTTCCACCCACTCACCCACTTGGAATTTGAGGTTTTACCATGGCAAATTTTCTTGAAGTGATTCCATGGGAATCCATAACCAAGGGAGGGGACATCACCGCTAGTTAACTCCCCCCCCCCCCCATGATACATTCCAGTCCCCGGGATATACTGGGAACAGCTGATACACTTCACCCAAGCTGCACAGGGAGGTCAGGTTCTCCCCATGGAGATAGACCAGTGAAACATAGCCTTAGGCAGAAAAGCCATGTTATGGGCATAAACCAGCCTGACAAATCCAACACCCCATTTCCAGCCTAGGGACATAAGAGGAGCCTGCTGGATCAGGCCAATGGCCCATTTAGCCCAGCATCTTGTTCTCACAGTGGCCAACCAAATGCCTCTTCTGGGAAACCAGCAAGCAGGATTTGAGCACAAGAGCCTTCTCCCTTCCTGTGGTTTCCAGCAACTGATATTTAGAAGCATTACTGTCTCCAGCCGTGGAGGCAGAACATAACCATCATGGCTCGTAGCCACCAAAAGCCTTCTCCGCCAAATATTTGTCCAATCCCCTTTAAGGCCATCCAAGTTCCCCGCTTTCTTTTATCTGTCCTGAATGTTCTAACATTCATCTTCATTGCATGTCCCCGAGTTCTGGTACGATGAGAGAGGGAGAAAAACTTTCCTCCATACGCTTTCTCCATGTCATGCATAATTTTACAAAATTATATCAAGTCTCCGCTTACTTGCCTTTTCTCTAGATAGAAAAGTCCAAAATGCTGCAACCTTTCCTCATTGGGGACTTGCTCCACCCCTTTGATCATTCTGGGGGCAATGTATGTGTCTGTGTGTGTCTATGGCTGAACCAATGGCTGAGATATTGGCTCTGTGGCTGAATCAATGGCTGAGACTTTGTCTCTGTGGCTGAATCAATGGCTGAGACCTTGGCTCTGTGGCTGAACCAGTGGCTGAGACATCTGCTGATGCTGCTTTGAAAGGGCTCACTGGGCAAAACTAGAACCTCTCTGATCAGAGGCAGTATACCTCTGAATACAGTGGTGCCCCGCAAGACGAATGCCTCACAAGACGAAAAACCCGCTAGACAAAAGGGTTTTCCGTTTTTGAGTTGCTTCGCAAGACAAATTTCCCTATGGGCTTGCTTCGCAAGACGAAAACGTCTTGCGAGTCTTGCGATTTTTCTTCGCTCCCCCCCCCCTTTTTCTAAGCCACTAATAGCCTTTTAGCCGCTAAGCCGCTAAGCCTTTAATAGCCGCTAATCCGCTAAGCCGCTAATAGGGTTGCTTCACAAGACGAAAAAACCGCTAGACGAAGAGACTCGCGGAACGGATTAATTTCGTCTTGCGAGGCACCACTGTACCACTTGTTGGGGAGCATTAGTGGGCCAGTGTTGGCTCTTGCCTCCTGCTTTCCTTTTGGCCTTCCCAGACACCTCTGGTCAACCGCAGCATGCTGGGCTGCTTGGACCTTTGGCCTGATCAGGCAAGTGTCCTCCTGTACTCTTATGTCACCAATCACAGAGGTTGCATTTCCCCTGCCCCATCTCACCAATGATGTTGAACATGCACAGTGGACATGTTTGGCGCTCAAGGAGCCAGCGGTCAACGCAGTGCCGGTGGAACTCATGGAAGCAGGTGATGATGCGGAGTTCCTGCAAAGAAAGGGAAGTCATGGAGAAATGCTGCCAGCTCAAGGGGAAATGCGGTACCACTTGTTCTGATCTGGGCTGTACAACTGGTTTCCAGTGGAACATCTCACTGGAATTCCTTTTGGAGAAGTGATAGCCTTGTCTGGGTAGTGATGATCGGAAACCTCACACAAGAACCTAGGAAGAGCCTGCTGGATCAGGCCAATGGCCCGTCTAGCATTCTGTTCTCACAGTAGCCAACCATGGGGAACCAGCAAGCTGAATTCCTTCACAACAGAACTCTCTCCCCTCCCATGTCTCCAGCAATCTGCATTCTGAAGCATAACTGCTCCGGCCATAGAGGGTAGAGCATAGCCATCATGGCTGGCAGTCAGCGATAGCCCTCTCCTCCAAGAATTTGCCGAATCCCCTTTTAAAGCCACCTGAGTCGGGCGCCACCACTGCAAACTGCTTAAACTGGGCCTCCCCAAGGAGATGACTGGGACCTCATCTTCCCCGCAGAAAAGCTCATTTTCGAGAACGCACCGGGGCCACTGATCCCACAGAGTGCGGAAGGGTCGGTGTTTACCTGGCCCTCAGCGAACTCCTCCAGGCAGATGGCGCAGACGGGGGCCGAGCTGCAGGTGCTGACAGAGTCCCCCGTGGGGGCTTGCCGGCAGCGGGCTTGATACCTCCGCGTGGCCAGCTGGTTGATGGCTTGCAGGGTCTCTTCCTGCGCGTTAGTCTGCAGAGGCAAATCGGACAGTTGAGGGAGCGGAAATGGAAGGGAGCCAACATACGCAGGGGAACAGACTAGTCGGTCCTCAGGATTCCTTCCAACTCTACGATTTTATGACTCTACATGGTGGACAGGCAGGAAAGTGGCTCAGTTCTGGAGGTATTTGTTGAAATCCAAGTAATTGCAAGACAAACCCCCAAGAACCTCCTTCCACCGAGGTTTTTAAACAGAGGTTGGATGGCTATCTGCCAGAGATTCTTTAGCTGGGATTCCTGTATTGCAGGAGATGGGCTAAAGGACCTATGATTCTATGAGAGCTGGCTCTGCACAATCTTGTTAGGGGGAAAACACAGACCTGCTGCCCAAATCGCTAATAAGTCACCTTTTACTAGAAGCCAGACTCACAACAATGACATACTGGAAGAATTTGGAGGATGCCCTCTTTGACAAACTGGTGCCATGACACATGGCACCAGGCTAGGAGATGATGGTTCGTAACAGGGAGGGGGTAGCTGTTGCTGTCCAGATATTGTTGGATGCTAATTCCCAGTGGCCAGCCTGGCTGGTCCTCAGCGGGGGATGATGGGAGTCCAGTGGCATCTCTAGGGCCCAATGTTTGCCATCCCTGGTACAGGCAGAATGACAACAGCAATTTCTGTCCTGTTCGCTGATGAAGTTTGCAGAAATGTATGTGCATGTTCTTGTTTCGGGTCAAAGATACATACTCCAGGAGTATTACAATAGCAAGCTACATGACTCCAAATATACAAATAGCATCTATATTATACTAAGAGGACCACTGCACATTTTAAGCACATGACACCCCAGCAGTCCTGGGAACTGTACTTTTTTTTTTAAGGGTTGCTGCAAAACACCAACTCTGTGAAAGGCAAACTACATTTCCCAGGATTCCTTGGGGGAAGCCATGTGCTTTAAATGTGTGTTGAATATACAGTACACAGCTAGTGTGGATCTGCCCTAAATAATGCAGAAGATTAACAACAGGAACATTTTGCAAACACAAAATCCCCATTCATTGATGCTTGCCTTGTTGAAAATATGCTGATTGATTGATTCCATTTCTTTACTGTCCTTCCTCCAATGGGAGCTCCGAGCAGGGAACAGTATTAAAATAAAACCTTTAAAAATGTGTTTCTAAAATCAAAAATACAAAGCAATACCAGCTGCAGAAATTTCAGTAAACATTCATGTCTCAAAAGCCTGGACAAACAGATACATATTTCAACAGCAGGCGCGCAGGTGGGTCTGGGACTCTACCAGTCACTGATCTGAGCAAGGCATGAATGATATTAGCACAGACAGATAGGGGCTCTTGAGAAGCAGTTTGAGGTGTCCAGAATAGGACTGGCATCTGTCCGAGGGCTCTTACCCGATCTCTGCTTGGCTGACAACGAGTACGGACAATGAAGATTAAAACAATCACCAGAACGGTGCTCATGACGGTGAGGAGTATCCAGACATCATAGTCGGGCTGTTGGAGAGAGAAGAGGTTAGATAAGCCCTATCTGGTTTAGCTCCGGGCTATTTGAAGGACTGTCTTCTCCCATACAAACCTGCCCAGGCTCTGGGATCTTAAGGGGACGCTCTTCTTTTGATCCCGCCACCCTCACAACCCCACTTGGTAGGGACGCGGGAGAGGGCCTTCTCGGTGGCTGCACCCAAGCTTTGGAACTCTCATGCACCTGGAGCCCACAAGAGGGCGCCACTTCTCGCAAGGCTGATTTTGGCCCAGCACAGAGAAGGGTCGAGAGAGGTGCAGCAGTAAGTAAGTAAAAACTCACCCAGGCCGCCATCTCCTTCACCTCAATCTTCACGTGGGCTTCTCGGTTGTTGTTCACCACGCCCATCAGCAGCTCGGCGTCATGGCCCCAAATCAAAACAACGGGGTGACTGAGCCCTCGCGGATTTCTCAGCTGTGGAGAGACAACCTTTGAGGTGAGAGCGGCATGTCACCAGGTGCCATGGATCGATGTGTTGGGCGCTGGGAACCCCACTCCACACCCCAGTTGAGAGGCTTGAGGAGAACTCCAGGAATCCCATCCAACCAACAGCCCAGGCAAGGCCTGGGTTTGAGATTCGAAGCTCTGCTGTGGCCTTGCCCAACCCAGCAAAAAAATGCTTGCATGGGTAACCTGGGAGTTTTTTGTGAGAAGCACAGCGGACATGCATTCTGATGCCTGAGGCCGAGAATTAAGAACATAAGAAGAGCCTGCTGGATCAGGCCAAGAGGGGGCCCATCTAGTCCAGCCTCCTATTCTCACAGTGGTGAAGCAGATGTCCCACTGGGAAGCAAACAGGATCCGAGCACAAGAGCCCTGTCTCCTCCTGCGGTTTCCAGCAACTGACATTCAAAAGCATTGCTGCCTCAGACCATGAAGGCAGAGCATAGGCACCAATAGTTCTCTCCTCTTCCATAAACTTGTCCAGTTTTTGAAAGCCATCCAAGTTGGTGGCCATCACTGCCTCCTGCGGCAGGGAGTTCCACAAGTTAACTAAGTGTTGGGTGAAGAAGTCAGGTTTCTCTGTGTGTGTGTGTGTCTCGAATTTTCCACACAATCTGGATCTGGAGTGGAGATTCCCTGATGGTTACCTGAGGATATTTGAGCCCCGGCACTTCTTGCAGAGCTGGAGACTGTGCTTCCCACACACCGCCAGGTTTCATTACAGGAAAAGGCCAGGCCAAAAACACCAGGCCGAAACGAGGCCGCATGCCTCAGGTGGAAGTATTTGGGCACTGCCATGTGGGGGCAGCACAGAGTCAGTGGTTTCATTTACATTTTCCCTGCCTGGGGGGTGAGAAAGCTGGGGATAGGGACTTCTGTGCCTCGGGCGGTGAAATGTTTTGGGCAGGTCTGCCTACCATCTCCTCTGGATCCTCATTGCTCACACAAGCAGAAGTTTAAAAGGCTGAGCTTGGCAAACCAGTCATCCATCATCCAGGAGAAACACTCCCTCTCCTTAGGAACCGGGAGTCAGTGTGATGTAGTGGTTAGTGTGTCAGACTGGGATCTTGGAGGCCAGGGTTCGAATCCTTGAAGCTTACTAGGTGACCTTGGGCCAGTCACTGCCTCTCAGCTTAACCTACCTCACAGGGTTCTTGTGGGCATTACATGAGGAGAACTCACGGAGGGAAAGGTGCGATATAAATGCAATAAATAAATAAATACACTGATAATAACAACGGCACGGCTTTCCCTAGCTTACGGGATCTATGACTTTCTGTTCAGGGGCTGTCATGCCATTCCTTCTCATACCTATTTGCATGTCTAGAAATCAACACACACACCGCCATGGGAAAGGGCAAAGAATCTCAGGGCAAAGAGACCCGGAAGCAAAGGAGCTGAGAAGGTGAGCAGCCACCTGGACAGGTAGACTGCAGCGACACAACGGAGGAGCAATGCCTGAGCTAAGGAAGATACCAGGTCCGAAGGCAGGAACAAAAGAGCTTGTGTGAAGCCAACTGGTTTGAAAAGTTGGGGCTTCTTTTGTGTCAGCGTTGGTAGCTCAGTTGGTTAGAGTGTGGTACAGATGACGCCGAGGTTGGAGGTTCAACCTGCATATGGGAGAGCTGTGTATTCTTGCATTGCAGTGGGTTGGATCATGGATAGGCAAAGTAAGGCCCAGGGGCCGGATCCGGCCCAACCGCCTTCCAAATCCGGCCTGTGGAAGGTCCAGGAATCAGCGTGTTTTTCCATGAGTAGAATGTGCCCTTTTATTTAAGATGCATCTCTGGGTTATTTGTGGGGCCTGCCTGGTGTTTTTACATGAGTAGAATGTGTGCTTTTTATTTAAAATGATCTCTGGGTTATTTGTGGGGCATAGGAATTCGTTCACCCCCCCCCTGAAATATAGTCCGCCCCCCCCCCCATGGTCTGAGGGACAGTGGACCAGCCCCCTGCTGAAAAATTTGCTGACCCCTGGACTAGGTGATCATCGGGGTCCCTTCCAGCTCTGAAATCCTATGGTTTAAGCACATGACACCCCAGCAGTCCTGGGAATTGTACTTTTGTTTTTAGGGTTGCTGCAAAACACCAACTCTGTGAGAGGCAAACTACATTTCCCAGGATTCTTTGGGGGAAGCCATGTGCCTTAAACATGTGCTGAATATACAGTGCATAGGTAGTGTGGATCTGCCCTAAATATTACAGAAGATTAACAACAGGAACATTTTGCAAACACAAAATCTAAAATCCATTGACTCGTGCCTTGGTGAGCCGCACTGAGGGAAGACTCATCAGGGGGAACAGGGAGCTGCTCATAAAGGATAGTCTGCTCTCATCCAGCCCTCACACAGCCTCTCCTCCTCCTCCTCCTCCTTTGTCTTAGTGTTGCCCCTTGTAGATCTCAGCAGAGAGGAGGATGGGGACAACACTAGACTTAGCTGGCTCTGCCTGCCATTGGCTCTGGCGCCACCTGCTGTTGGCCTCCTGGCAAAATTGTAAAAAAAGAGAGAGGGAGACCGCTGACTCCTTACCTGGTCGACAGCACTTTGGTCATCCGTGATGTCAAAGAGGACGGCGCGAGCTCCTCTCTCTCCCGCCAGCTTGGCCTGTCCAAAGAGAGCAAAGGGGAATCAGGGAATCATAGAACGGAAGAGTTGGAAGGGGCCCATTGCAGGAATCACAGGGAGGGCGCAGGTGGCCTGCTGAGTGATTGTGGTCCCCTGGGCAAGTGTATCATGGCCTGAGCAGCAGCAGTGGGGGGGGGGGGGAACGTTTCCAGCCCGAGGGCCACATTCCCTTCTTGGCAGCCTTATGGGGGCCGCATGCCAGGAATGGTTGGCGCCGGAGGCAAACGCGGGTGGAGCAGCGAATGTGAAGTTTACTTTTGTACAGCAGGTGTGTTTTTCCTCTCTCACACCCACCCACCCTCTGTGTCCTCCTTCCAAGCAAGCCAGAGTTGAAGGACACATCCCAGGCAGGCGAAAACACTCAAGGAGGGTGTGGCCTGGAGAGATCTCTGAGGGCCGCATACAAAGTCCTGAAGGGCCTGACATTTCCTCCCACCCACAATGCTCTTCTGGGACAGCCCAAGACACTTTGTCCCCTGAGGCAGCCGCATTCCCAGCTGCACTCCACATACAGAAGCCAGCCAGACTCCAAGTTGCCTCTTCCTTCAGTGCCGGCCACAGGTCAGCATCCCCTGGCTTGCCTGAGGGCTGCCGGCCAGCTGAAAGACGCCATCTTTGCTCAGAGTCCTTCAAGACCTGCCTCTCAGGAAGCCAGCAGACCCTTGAAGCGGCGTATTGCCTAGGATTTCTTTTCCGTTGGGGTCAAGATCTAATTTTGGAGATGTTGATTTTGCTGTTACGGATATTAATTCTTGGTCTCCTCATTTGACTTATGTGGGGATGGTTTAATTTCGCCACATACATTTTGAAGTGCTTTTATTTATCGCCCGCGGCTACTTTTGTTATAATTTGGCAGTCACGGAAAGCTTTTCGTGTTGCAAGCCTCCTTGAGCATGGTTTTAACCATGGAGGGCTCTTGGCTCCCTGCCCTGGTCATGATGGGCTTCCCAGATACTGTCCTTTCCTGGGAACAAGACACTAGGCTTCGGTGTAACCCAGCAAGTCGGTTTTTTGATTCTTCCAGGCTAATAAAGTCATTTGCTTTGTTTTACATATACATAATACAACTGCAGAATTGCTCGACGGGCTAGCGAACAAGCCTCTCCATGCTAGCTGGTTTAAAAATGTTCGACATATTCCAACGATGCATTCTTCAAGGCACAGTTTATTATTCTCGTGGGGCTTTTGGGTAGAATGATAATAATCTGATATTAGGAGGGTCATTTTTTCCTTTATTCCCCTCTCTGACCCTGATTCTCTTATGACACTGGTTTAAAAATGTTCAAATAGGAAAAAGAGAGAGCCGTGGGGTCGGGGATTGAACTTGACTCCCACCCCAGCTGTTACCCCCCCTGGGCAAAAAGCTGAACCCAGCAAACTTGGGTTGAGAGAGAGAAAGCCTTTGCTGCGATTTTCTCCTTGCAGGGGGTTGTGATCGATGACCCTGGGGGGATCCCTTCGCACTCTACAATTTTCTGGTTCTCATTTGGCAGGAGAAAGGCAGGAAAGCCACCATTCTCTGCCTCTCTGTGTGCAATGCACAAAGCAGACCCCAAGAGGGAGAATGCGGTGCCCATTTCCCTGCCTCCTGGTGGGCCAGAGCTTTGCCACCCCTAGCTGAGGGCTAGCCAGGTGTGGCAACGACAACAACGGTGTTCCAAGGAGGGCTGTTGATGCCAGCCAGCCAGCCAGCCAGCCGACCAACCGGCCGGCCCCCTCCCCTCCCCTCCGCTCCCTGCCCTGCCCTGTCTGCAGGAACAAAGGGCTGCTCTGTGCTGCTCCTGCCTTTGGTGGAGCAAAGCGCCCTCACCCTGCAAACGCCTGGCACTCCCGGGCCTACCTCAAGTCCCCTTCCGCCCTCCCTGGCCAGCCGGCTCACCTGCCTCCCTCCCCCGCCTCCCATTGGCACTGGATCCCCGCCAGGCCCCAGAGAAACCACCCGCTTGGCTCCACATCAAAGCCAGGGATTGGGAAGCGTAGGCCAGCCTCGCCGCAGCCCGGGGCAGCCTGAGCTGTTCCGTCAGGGCCTCTCGCCAGCCCTGGTGCGGAGAGGGAGCCGGGGCGGGAGACCTGCCTTCAGACGGAGGCAGCAAACAAAACAGAGGCCTGCCGCAGAGCCCCAACTCTGCCTCGTGCCTCCTTCTCAGGGCCCACCAAAGAGAACCTCTGCACGTGCTCAGAGGCACTCGCGGGTTTGTTTGTTTTGCTCACTCTAGGATCTCCAGGGACAGAAAAGTCGGCTCTGGAGCAGAGCTGTGTCTCAAGGCATAGGGCTCTCCGAATATGACCGGAGCCAGGGCACACGCAGCAGGTTATTGTTGTTATTGTTGTTCTTAATAGTGGTGTGGTGTAGTGGTTAGAGTGTCAGGCCATGACTCCAGAGAGACCACGGTTTGAATCCCCGCTCAGACGGGCGCTCGCTAGGTGCCTCTCAGCCTAACCAACCTCACAAGGTTGCCGTGCAGATTAAAATGAGGAAGAGGGAGAAGAGTGCGCAGGCCGCCTTGAGCGACTTGGAGAGAAAAAGGTGGGGTATAAATGCAATAATATATAAATTTAATGCATTTATAGCCCACTCATCTCCCAAACTGGGATTTGAGGCGGCTGGCAAACTTCCGAGGCATCACCACGAAACACGAAGCAATAGAATCAGTAGTCAAAAAGGCATGAAAACACACATTTAAATCCAGCATCAAAGTTACTTTGCCCTGATGGAAGTGCCCGGTGCTGATACTAGAGCTGATTTTCTCTGCTCATGCTCAGGAGTATTGATGGAGACCATGCTGCCGCAAGGCTCAGAGCTGTTCCTTTCGGGGGGATTACAGGGATGGGGTTTCAGATCAGGAACGGCGTTCCCAGGCCTTGACAACTGGTGGTTTGCACTGGGCCTTCTCTTCCGTGGGACGACACGTGGCAACTCCTCCTCTCCGCCGGGGAAATTTAATGCAAAGGGCAGCCTGTAATCTACATTCTTCTGCAGATGGAAAGGGGTGGGGGTTCGGAAGGAGAGTGAGGAGGAACTGAGCAGCCCAGATCTTGTTGCTAAGAAATGCTGGCAGAGAGAGAGGGCCTCTCCTGGGCTGTGCCAGACCCATCTGAGAGGGAGACAGAGAGAGAGGCTGGCGGGTGGCACTCCTGGCTTACGCCCTCCCTGCAATTAGACACACACCGCAGCTAACCCAACAGCTCCTCTCTCTTCCCAAACCCGGGGAACTCTGAAGCCCAGAAGGGCCTCCCAATTTGTTTCCCAGAAACTTTTCTGCTGCCAGAGTTAGGAAAGAGCCAGTGGTTAGGACCTGGGAGAGACCAGGGTTCAAATCCCTTCACATACCCAGTTGACAGCTCACTGCGTGTGATTTTGGGAGCTGGCCACTGCTTCTCACCCTGACAACAGGGTTGTTGTGAGGAGGTGTTAAAGGAAGAGGTGGGAGAACAATGTATTCCACTTTGAGCTCCAGAGAGAGAAAAAGGCGAGATATGAATGCAATTTAAAAATGGGTTTTGCAGCCTCTCCAGGTGACTCTTCCAGGGCGTTGTGGAAACAAACAGCAACCTAGAAGAGGGCCCACCCACTCCAGGCAATTTATTTATTTACTTGCTGCATATAAATGGTTCTCCCCTTTCTCATTTAATACCCACAACAACAACCCTGTGAGGTAGGTTAGTTTGAGAAGCAGTGACTGGCCTCTTTCCACCCGTCATTTTATAAGCATCTGCCATGCCACTTCGTGCTCTCCTTTTCTCTAAACTAAAAAGTCCTGAATGCTGCAACCATTCCTCATCCCCTCATCTCTCCATCTCCTGGATGGTTTTTGCTGGCCCTTTTTGGAATCTTTCCCAACTCTGCCGTATTCTCTCTGAGGCGAGGCAGCCAGAACGATGCACAGTACAGTGGTACCTCGGGTTAAGTACTTAATTCGTTCCGGAGGTCCGTTCTTAACCTGAAACTGTTCTCAACCTGAAGCACTACTTTAGCTAACGGGGCCTCCTGCTGCTACTGCGCCGCCGGAGCACGATTTCTGTTCTCATCCTGAAGCAAAGTTCTTAACCTGAGGTAATATTTCTGGGTTAGCGGAGTCTGTAATCTGAAGCATATGTAACCCGAGGTACCACTGTACAGAAAGCTTTCTCTCAGCCAGCAGAGTGTTGGTGTGTGTGTGTGTGAGAGAGAAAGAGAGAGAGAGCCCTCTTCACCCTTTCTAAGCTCCACACAGTCTCACGCCCAGATCCTGGCATGGAAGTAGTTAACTGCTGCCTGGTTAGGAAGGAAGAGAGGAAGTCTGATTAGCAAAGTCAGGGCCTGAACGATCTTAGCTCATGCCTCTGCCGGCTGCCTTTGATCTGGGCTTCCTTGGAGTGCGTGTGCAAGCAGGTACCTGCCAGAATAACTCCAGCAAGCTGGCTTGGCAGTTGCAGAGCCTGCCTCGAGCGAAGGGGTCGGAGGTCAGCAGCAGAGTTTCCCAGCTGGGAGATCAAAGGTGGAGGCGGCACTTTCGGGCTCCAGGGTTACCCTCGGAGAAAGAACCACACCACCCTCGTGAAAGAAAACAAGAGGGCTCAAGGTTGCCATGAAGCGACCCACACGACCGCGGCCCTTTTCTACCAGCAACTAAAAATCCCCCAAAGGGTGGATTAACACTTCTCGGAAAGCCTCCACTCCCCGTCTCCACTCTTACATCCAAATTGCCGTCACCCCAAACAGAGTCTTCATACAGCAACGCTTAAAGAATCACTAGCGGTGCAGGTAAATCTTCTGGCGAGCTTGCAACTGGCAAGACCTTCGAGCTGAGCTATCCTGCAGCTGCAGATTCGCGGATTCCGGCAGGTGAGGTCCTGCAGGCGTCCAAGAAACAAGCTTGCTGCTGAAAGCAGGTCTCCCACTTCTCTTCTCAAGCCGCCGGGGGCGCAACTGGCTGCCCACAGCTTCCTTTCCTGGCCACAGGATCGAACCTGTGCTCGGTTTCATAGGAGAGGAACTCTTACACTTGCTTGTGCAGGCAGTGGGGGCCAGGGAAAGGGCTGCTACAAAGTGTTGCAAAGCGCAGGGTAAAAGGCCTTTCGGAGGAGCTGCGCCGAATTGCGTGAGGTAGGCTGGTGAGCACATTCCCTTTGATCCACTAAGCTCCGCTCTTGGGGCTTAGCAGGAGAAGAAAGAGGCAGCATTCCTGTAGAATATTACGCAGAGCCTTTTTGCAGGTGCAAAGTTCGTAAGAGATTGTTCTACTGAATATAAGAAGAGCCCGCTGGACTGAGCCAAAGGGGCCCATCTAGGCCGGCATCCTGTTCTCACAGTGGCCAACCTGTGGGAAACCTGCAAGGAGGATCTGAGTGCAGCAGCAACTCTCCTTTTCCGTAACTTCCAGCAACTGGCATTCAGAAGCATTATTCCCTCCAACCATGGAGCAGAGCATAGCCACCGTAGTCATCAATAGCCTTATTGCCCTCCATGAATTTGTCCAGTCCTAGAACTGGAAACGAAGGACTGATCAGGGACTCCATCAGGGATGTTGCTGCAAATTGCACTGCCTTTTCGCAGCGGAAATCCCAAGGAAACAGAGCCTATGAAGAATTGGAGAGCTATTTTACTTGCTTACAGGGAAGCCGGATATACCACAAAGGGCAATGCTGGAGGGACCCTAGGCCTCTGCCCTCTTAACTTACCCAGAGCCATCTATGCATATAAATTTAGCAGATGCAAATGGAATGCAGGTTGGAGCCGCTGATTGGCAATATAGGAGTGTGGGAAGGTGATCACAAAGTTTTGCAAAGTGGGAGGAAAGGAGATTGTCAGGTCTGCTCTGATTGCAACGACATGCACACACATACCTTGTTGGCCAAGGACAGGCAGGGGTGGGGATCGCGGTCAGGCCGTTCCAGTTTGACAATGGAGACAAATCCTGGGACCGTGTGCTCATCCTCGCTGGTGTTGCACAGAGACAGGGGGTGGAACTGTGGAGAGAGAAAGGAAGGGGGAATCACCATGGAGATGCAGCAGAGAAAACTGCATCGCAGTATTAGGTGAAGCCACGAGGTATGCAGCAACACTTCAAAGGCAACTAAGTATACAATGTAACAGGCTTGACCTAGAGCTTTGTCAAAATGTCTACCATAGCTTCATTTATATACCAGCGCCTTCTTGGCATTACAGGACTGGAATCCAACTCCCAGAAGCTCCAGCAGCTAGCATGGTGAAGGATATGGGGTGATGGGAGTTGTAGTACAGCAACATCTGGAGGGCACCAGTTAGACTTGTTTTATTTGTTTCGTAAAATATATACTTCACTTGATTGGAAAAAAGCCCTCACTGTGGTTTACAAAAAAGATAAAACAATAAAATTATCAATGGGAATAATTAATAACAAATTAAGATTTGCAAAAAGTTAAAATAATTATAGACTAAAAGCAGATTAAAACTTGCATCGACTTTCTAAACATCTGGGTAGGCTTGCCCTAACAAAAGTGGTTTTTAGCAGGCACCAAAGTGAGTACAATGAAGGCACCTGCCTAATATCAAGAAGCAGGGAGTTCCATAGTATAAGTGCTGCCACACTAAAAGATGGATTTCTTACAAAGACAGAACGGATATTATGTGGCACCTGCAGCAGTGCCAGTTCCGCAGATTGAAGCGGTTGACTTGGTAAGACGATCTCACAGGCAAAATGGTCCCATGTTGTTATGCACTTTACATACCAAGAGTAAAACCTTGAACTTGACCCACTAGCAAATAGGCACCCAGGGCAGATCTCTGAGCGGAGGTGCTATATGCTGATAGGATCTCGGTCTCTTCAGCAATTGCGCTGCAGCATTCTGCACTAACTGCAGCTTCCAGATCGTGCAAGGAAGGCCTCACATAGAGTGGATTGCACTAATCCAATCTCTTGTGGCTTCCAGCAACTGGTATTCAGGAGCATTGATGCCATTAGAGCTATTAGCCATCAATAGCCTCCATTAATTTGTCCAGAACTCTTCTAAAGCCATCCAAGTGTGTGGCCATCACTGCCACCTGCAGGAGAGAGTTCCACTGCTCCATCGTTCCACTATGTGCTGGAAGCAATGACTGAGGACTCAAGGTCGCTGCAAAGATGAGTTACTTTAGCCCTGGAATGCCTAGCTAGCTGGTCACAGCAGGTCCTTGGAGGCTCCAGAGGTCCCTCCCTCACAGTGGGAGTCAGTAAACCTCAAGACCGTCCAAAATAACTCTGCTGGCCGGCTACAAGAGGATGCAGTGCAAGCCACAAAATGAGCCATTTTCACAGCCTGCACTGTGACATGGCAGGCACAGTTTATGTGTGCTAATCAGTGTTCGGTCAGCTTTGGAGCGCAACTTGTTTTTGTTTTTGTTTTTTTTAAATAATTTTTATTAATTTTCCAAACATGTAATAAAAACAAACAATAAAACAAAACAAAACATACAAACAAATAAACATGTATAATTTCATAAACTTATTTTTCTTCACCTTATTTCCCGGACTTCCCCACACCTCCCTTTTTCTGCATCCTTATTTTTCCTTTTGACAGCAACCCTCCATTTAATTAATTGACTCATCTTCATTATACTTTCCTTAAATTTATGATTTACAGCTGCAATTCTCTGTTTCTTAACACCATAACATCTCAGCACTCCTCAATGTTACAACAATTTTTAAGATATATTTTAAATTTCTGCCAATCTTCTTCCACTGTCTCACTCCCCTGGTCACGGATTCTGCCGGTCATCTCTTTGGAGCGCAACTTGAGCCGTTTGCTTCATCGCCCAGAGCTCTCCATAATACCAAATTTGCCTCTTGGGCTTTCACCACGCTGCAGAGGGTGCTCGGGGGGCAATTGTGTTGACTGCCTGTTTCATCTCTCCATTCCATAGCGAAACCAGGACTCAGTCCTCAGCTTTCTCCCAGGAACAGCTCGGTTTGATATGATAAGATAGCCATCTTCAAATATGAAAATGGCTGTCCCACAGAAGATGGAGGCAGGCTGTTTCGCACTGCTCCAGAGGGGAGGACCTGAACCAATGGGTTCAAATGACAAGAAGGGAGATTCTGACTGTTTATCAGGAAGATCTTTCTGACGGTAGGAGCCGTTCGACAGTGGAATGGGCTACCTGAGAAGGTGGTGGATGCTCTTGCATTGAAGATTTTGAAGCAGTTGCATGGCTATCTGCCAGGGATTATTTAGTAGCAATTTCTGCCTTGCAGGGGCATCCCATGGGGTCCCTACAATTCTATGATTCTATGGTTTCCATCCGCCTCTGAGGGCAGGGCATCCAAACCACTCTTATAGGGGGAAATTGCTGCTGCGAATCCAAACACCATCTGGTAACAGTTGGTCATCATCAAAAGCCTGAGGGAGAAAAAGAGTGAACTCACTTCCAGTTTAACTGATCCTAGTAATGGATGAAGGGCGGAACACAAATATTTTTTAATAAATGAGCAAAATAATCCAGTTTACGGGAATTTTCTTGACAGAGCCCACATAGAGAATTCTTTTTGCAGATGAGGTAACTGTTTGCAAGTCACCCACCCACCCAGACGAAAAGGACGACTTCATCTCATGGTTATGGTTTTGACTAAGCACCTCAGGTTAGAATCATAGAATTGTAGAATTAACACCAAGGGTCATCTAGTCCAACCCCCTTGCAAGGCAAGAATTGCAACTGAAGCACCCCTGACAGATGGCCATCCAACCTCTGCTTAGAAACCTCTAAGGAAGGAGAGTCCACAACCTCCCGAGGGAGACCATTCCACTGTCGAACAGCTCTGACTGTCGAAAAAGTTCTTCCTGATGTTTAGTTGGAATCTCCTTTCTTGCAACTCGAAGCCATTGGTTGTGCAAGTTTATCCCAAGTGTTCATAAAGGACACTTTGGAATTTCTTGTCCCATTCTTCCTTGGACAGAGATGGCTTTGACTAAGCACCTCAGGGCTTGCAAGCTCATCCCAAAGTGCACTTACTCATTTATTTCACAAATTTTAAGACTGATTGTAAAACAACAACCCTGAAAGTAATTTACTTGCCCTGTGGAAGGAGAGCTGGGTCCAGAATCCAAGCTGTCCGGAAGACCCAGGGCTGCTGAGATGTTGTACCATTGCACCAAAACTGCCCCCCTGATCTCTAGGGCGTGGGCTACTTGGGGTGGGAGATTTGCTCCTATGATCATTGCAACTCTACTCGTTTTGGGGGTGGGGGGTTGGAAATGCAAAATGTTCAGTATGTACATGGGTTGCCGAGCCCCTTCAAGGTGGAACAGCTACAGGTATCCAGTAATGTAGTAATATAGGGCAGAAACTTTTCCAAAATGGAACCTCTTCCCTTTATTTTTTCCATGGAAAATTTTCCATTTCACAAGTTCTTTAGCAACCATTTGCAAAATGCCAGCTGCAAATTCAATCTGAGGCAAGTGTGGCCACGTTCAAAGGTTCCCACTTTGTTTACTAAACGCAAGTAAAATAAACACGCTAATTTAGATTGCTGGCTAGAGCAGGGGAAATCCCCCCCCCCAATACAAATTCCCTGAATTTACTTAGGGGGGCGGATCCAGAAAACCAACACCACAACCAGTCTATCAATCAATCAATGCAATCTATCGATCAGTCAATTCTGTCTTCACTGGGGTATCCGGAGTCCGGAAAGGAAACAAAACCAAGAAGAAATGGGTGGGGAGAAAGGGTGCTCCATCGGTCACCTTCCCCCAAGCCCCAAATATTTGCAGAAGATGTCCGTCTCATCAGACCTCCTCTCCCTCACCTGTCACCTGGGGGAAGTCAGTCCATCTTGCTGCCTCAGTGGGAGAGATGGGAAACAAGAGACCCACTCCATCAACTATGCTGGAGACACAGCTCCCATCAGGCACCTCCTGGCCCCCAAACTATGCCAGCTAGACATTATAGCAGCTATTTAGAAATCAGTGCCCAGGTTTTGATTTTTCCTCTTCCCTCCTTGTCCCTCTTCCCTCGTGTGCCATGTATTTATTTATTTTTTAGATTGTAAGCCTGCAGAGTAGGGACTCTCTTGTTTTTATTGTACGTCAGTTGCTCTCGAAGACTTTTAGGAGCAGGGTAGAAATGCTCTCAATGAATGAATGAATGAATGCAGGAGGCAGGGGCCATCTGCCTCACATCTGCTTTCCTGGGCCGCCTTGTCTGTTAGACCAAAGGTGAGCTCGCACCTGCTTCCAGGACCTTGGCAAAGGATCAAGGGATATCTCTCTTCCACTGGAAGCCTGATAGCACCGCTCTCCTCTCCCGCCTCGCTCCGTGGTTGGTTAAGGGGAAACTGGCACAAGCTTTTATAGAGGAGCTCTTCCGAGTGGACAGCTTATCTTCACTCCCAACGGGGATGCAATCTGCGACATGAAGGGGCTGGACCCAGGCTGCGTAAACACCAAGGCAGGAGGAGAAGGCTATGGATGGCTCCACAGTCAGAGGCAGCAACGCTTCTGAATTGCAGTAGTTGGAAACCGCAGAAGGGGAGAGGCCTCTGATGTTCGGATCCTGCTTGCAGGTTTCCCATAGGCATCTGGCAGGCCCAGGGGTGCCAACTATAGGGGGTGGAAGGGGCTTCAGCCCCCTCAATATTTGTGGGCAGGGGGGGGGTTAAGCTCCCCCCCCAATACTGAGGGGGCCGTCATGCCCCGCCAATGCCAGGAGAGCGCTCATGCCCTGGGCAAGGGTGGCATGGAGGATGAAGATCACGATCCACGTTTCCTACCCCCTGCTGTTGCCGGGAGATTGCTGGGGCGGCGGGTGGGGGCAGAACCAGTCACGTGATGCCGTGCCCCCTCAATGTGGGGGGTAAGTTGGCACCCCTCGGTGGGAGAGGCAGCTATAACAGCAAGATGCTGGGGTAGATGGGCCATTGGCCTGAACCAGCAGGACTCCTTCGTATCCATTTATTTATTTACTTACTTATTGCATTTATATGCAATAAGCCTCTGATGAGATTAAGGTGGTGAACAATGTCCTCGTCCTCATGTTTAGCCTCACAACAACCCTGTGAAGCAGGCTGACTGGCCTCCAAGGTCACCCAGTGAGCTTTGTGGCCGAGGGAGGGATTCGAACCCTGGTCTCTCCCTGGTCTGGTCCAACCACTGTGCCACGCTGGCTCTCGTTTCTAAATGTGCTCATAAAAAAATTGCTCCCTCCCCTGTTCCATTTCTGCATTAATCTGATTTTAACAAATAAAATCTGCACAGAAATCTATATTGAAATACCGTATTTTTTGCTCTATAAGACTCACTTTTTCTCTCCTAAAAAGTAAAGGGAAATGTGTGTGCGTCTTATGGAGCGAATGCAGGCTGCGCAGCTATCCCAGAAGCCAGAACAGCAAGAGGGATTGCTGCTTTCACTGCGCGGTGATTCCTCTTGCTGTTCTGGCTTCTGAGATTCAGAATATTTTTTTCTTGTTTTCCTCCTCCAAAAGCTAGGTGCGTCTTGTGGTCTGGTGCGTCTTATAGAGCGAAAAATACGGTATGTGTTTCAACCCATATTTATGTATTTTATCTCAGTATATGCCTTCCTAAATGTATTTCACCCTAACATACACACTTTAAATGTGTTTTAAAAGGCCATTTTCACACATGGGCTTAATAGGAATTAACCCATTTGAATAATGCAATGCAGATTCTTAATGTATATTCTACTTTTGTTTTAATGACACATTTTTTACTGCTAGCCGCCCTGGGCTCTCATGAGAGGAAGGGCTGACTGAGTAAAAGGAATTATAATAGTTTATTTTTCCTCTCCCTTCGGCTTATGTGAGGCCAGAGTGGTTAATAGTAAAAGTGCAGCATTATTACTACTAATAATAATCATAATGCCAAATTTGCAGAAGTGTGAAAAGGTAATTACAAGATACACTCATGAGAACCCAGAGCCGCTAACAGTAAAAATGCATTGTTATTACTATTATTATTGCAACATTTGCAGGCGTGTGAAAAGGAAATGACATCCCGATTTTCACATCAGTCCAAATCTGGTCAGATTGCATCAGAATTCACAGAGACTGAGTTTTTCGAGGTTCACCCTTCCAGATACAGAATGCACTTCGGAGCTGAGAGTGCCCATTTTCACGGAGGGGAAACTGAGGTTGAGAGGACATGCTTGAGGCTGGACAACGGGTCGGGGGAACTATGTCAAAATCAAAATCCAGTGGTACTATGAGGGGACAAATTCCATCTGATATTTTCAGCGGCCACGTTGGCACTGAAGCCCACAGGATTGGGCCGGGGAGGTCAATCAGTAACATGTCAGTAAGTGAAAAGAATCAGGACATCAAAATGCTAAAGATGGAGGAAGGATGGCTAAAGGAGGCTGTAACCATAGGTTATTAGGCAGGGTCTGAGGCAAGCTGTTGGGCAGGTTATTAGGCAGAGTCTGAGCCATGTTATTGGGCAGGTTATTGGGCAGGGTCTGAGGCAGGGGTCCTCACTCTGCCTCCCATGGGCACAAGGACATCATTGAGGTATTTCCCTGATGCTTGCAAGGCCTCTGAGCCTCCAACCCCACTTCCACACACTTCCTCCTTGGTGATGAAATGGTGAAAGTGGTTCCCATTTTCTTCCTTCAAGAAAATGATTATTCAAATTTGTATCCCTCCTTTCCTCCAGCAGGAGCCTAAGTTGGCAAACACACAAAAGATAAAGCGATGGCGACATATCACAACAATCCCAGGACAGATGCGGACTGGGAAAGATATCTCATTAAAAAGGCTTGTTGAAAGAGGAAAAGTACATAAGGGCTGAAGGAGGAAATTAGAAAAGTGACGCTCTTTCTTAATCCCTCTTCCAGCTCTATAAGGTTTCCGGGGCTCCGGTCCTTTCGCAAATTGTGGAGAGCACCGTAAGCCCATGCAACGAGTCCCACTGGGGCAAGGGGTTTCCACAATCAGCACGGGGGGGGGGGGGGTCAGGAGAATCCCCAGAATTGCAATGCTTGAACCTGTGGAATGAGCTTAGTACTAATTTTTAGGATATTTCATGGGGGGGGGGGGGATTAATCAGGAAAATAACCAAGTTCCAGGATGATTATGGTAGCAATAACTACAACAATAATAGCATACAATGGATGGAATTAACAAGAATAATGAGTTCCAGGTTTGAACATAGTCACTGAAAATAGGTGCTGGAGCTAAGCCTCAGCAGCCATTTAAGGCATACAGATCAAACCCTGGCAGCATCTTTTTTTAAAAAATAAAATATTGTGTTTATATCCCACCTTCTCCTCTAAGGAGCTCAAAGGGGCATATGTGGTTCTGTCACTCAACAACAAACCTGTCAGGAAGTGAGCTTCGTGGCAGAGTGGGGATTTGAACCCTGGTCTCTCCTGGGCCTTAGTCCAAGACTCTAACCACAAAAACCACACTGGCTCACTTCAGGTAGTGTAGGGATGGGAGAGAACCCTGCCTCTCAAAACCTGGAGAGCTGCTGCCAGCTGGTGCTGGCAACATTGAGCCACATGGACCCTGAGGGCCTGATTCAGCACCAGGGGCCCTGCCTGCTTCCTCTAGGCCTGCCACTGGGTTCAGAACTCGCCCTCGGCTCGGCGCAGCTTTGAAGGTCAGCCGTTTGGAGTTGGAGCTCCTTTGTCCGGCTGGGCCTACCTGGGTGCTGCACGCCACCCCTGCTAGCAGGTCCCACAGCCATTGCGGTGGGGAGGCAGGAGCAACAAAAAAGGAAAAGCGGGGAGGGGGGGGGAGCCATGAGCCTGCCTGGCTGAGCGGGAGAGATGAAAAGCCGCCTGGCTCATGTAATAACTGATGGCCTCTGCAGTGCCGTTTTGAACTGTTTACAGACCGAGTTAACGATTACAAGCTCTGTGTGCTTTGGCCGCCTGCCCGAATTCTTACCCGGCCGTCAGATATTATTAAAGAGCCTTTCGATGCTTGCCTGGAGCCCGTCCAACACACCTCAGAGAGAAGCCGCCTGGGCTCAGGGAGGAGCCACTGGCTGGCACTCTGTCTTTTTCTCTCTCTCTCTTTCCAGAGGCCCAGGGAGAAGTCCCAGCCTGGGATGGGCATCTGGCGGGATTTGGCAGAGGCTGGGGCGCCTAGGCAGGAGGGGGAAAGGAGCGCCCAGTTGGCACTGGGGACCTCGTCAAATCATGGAGCTGGGAGAGACCCCCAAAGGTCCTCTAGCCCAACCCCCTGCAATGCAGGGATCACAGCTACAGGATCCCTGGCAGATTAACCTCTGCTTAAAGGCCCCCAGTGAAGGAGAGTCCGCCATTTTCCAAGGGAGCCTGTCCCGCTGTCAAACAGCTCTTGCCATCAGAAAGTTCTTCCTGTTGTTGGAATCGCCGGAAGAGTGGTAACCAAGTACAGTGGTACCTCAGGTTACAGGCGCTTCAGGTTACAGACACTTCAGGTTACAGACTCCGCTAACCCAGAAATAGTACCTCAGGTTAAGAACTTTGCTTCAGGATAAGAACAGAAATCATGCTCTGGCGGCACGGCAGCAGGAGGAGGCCCCATTAGCTAAAGTGGTACCTCAGGTTAAGAACAGACCTCCAGAACGAATTAAGTTCTTAACCCAAGGTACCACTGTTAAAACTGTGGAACTCACTTCCACAGGAGACAGGGATGGCCACCGACCTAGATGGGTCGGAGGCAGCGATGCTTCTGAATACCAGTTGCTGGAAACCGCATGGAGGAGAGTTGCTGTTGCTCTCGGGTCCTACTTGTGGGTTTCCCATTGAGGCATCTGATTGGCCACGGGGAGAACAGGATTGCTGGACTGGATGGGCCCCTTTTGGGGCGGATTCAGCTGGGCTTGAGAAAGATCAGCATCAAACAGGTGTATCCTTATAACAAAGGACAGGATAAACCTGAATTTGGGATAAGCCCATGTAAACGTAGATTAAAAACCCAACACTGGAAACATAGTTGAGCACCCAGTAAATGGAACTGCATTGTGGGGGGCTGGACTAGATGACGCTTGGGGTCCCTTTCAGCTCAACAATTCTATACTTCTATGGGACTGAAGCAACTTCCCTCCAAGGAATAGTCACAACATGTGGAGTTTTGTTTTTTAGTTTGGATAAAAGGCAAGTAAGGGAGGCATAGAAAATGGGTCAGTGTAAATTATCAAATTAGGGAGATTTCCCCACCCCCTAAAAATTCTAGAACTCAATGGAGGAGGGGGGTTCCAAAAGAACAGGGCCTTTTCGGTGGTGGCTCCCCACTTGTGGAATGCTCTGCCCAGGGAGGTTCGCTGGGCACCATTGCTCCATATCTTTAGGCCCCAGGTGAAAACATTCCTTTTTCATCAGGCCTTTGGGCTTTAAACTATCCATGATGTTTTTACATGGGTTTGAATTTTGTTTTTTAATGTGTGTTCGTGTGTGTGTGTCTTTTAGACTGTTTTTTTTTTTTTTTAATGCTGGTTTTAATATATGCATGTGTTATTTTGCATGCGTTGAGTTGCGGTAGCAAGAAAAGCGACCGATAAAATTAATAAATAACAGCAAAACTTAAGAACACAAGAACTTAAGAAGTCAAATAGCTCAGTTGGTTAGAGCGTGGTTCTGATAACGCCAAGGTTGCAGGTTCGATCCCTGGCTGGGACAACTGTATAATCCTGCATTGCAGGGGGTTGGACTAGATGATCCTCAGAGTCCCTTCCAACTCTATGATTCTATGAAGGGACTTCTGTATCAGGCCCATGGCCCATCTAGTCCAGCACGCTGTTCTCACAGTGGCCAACCACTCAAGCAGTATATACATCTTACGAAATAAGTAAACTAGAAATCAGGATTCGAACGCAAGAGCACTCTCCCCTCCTATTTCCAGCAACTGGTATTCAGTGGCATGACTTCCACCAACCGTGGAGGCAGAGCAGAGCCAGTCACCAAGGACAGCCTTATCCATGAATCTGCCCAAACCTTTTTTAAAGCCATCCAAGTTGGTGGCCATCACTGCCTCCTGTGGGAGGGAGTTCCACAGTTTAACTCTGTGCTGCGTGAAAAAGTCCTCTTTTTTTATTTGACCTGATCTTCCAACATTCAGCTTCATTGTGTATCCACAAGTTCTAGTGTTGTGAGAGAGGGAGAAAAAGCTTTCCTCTAGCTCTTGTCTGCATGCCACACATAATTTTATATATTTCTACCATGTGGCCTCTTCCTCGCCTTTTCTCCAAACTAAAAAGTCAAGAAGAAGAAGAAGAAGAAGAAGAAGAAGAAGAAGAAGAAAGAAGACAGACAAAAGAAAAGTGCTTCTCTGCACAGCACATAGTTGAAACCATGGTATCCTTTGCTCCCACACGAAGGCCACCAGCTTGGATGGCTTTAAAAGCCAATTAGACAATTTCATGGCAGATAATAAAGCAAATCCATGGCTAGCTTCTAGCAGCAATGCCCATGTCCTGGGCTTCTGAATCATGCCAGTTGCTGGGAATCGCAAGCAGGGAGAGCACTGCTGCACTCGGGTCCTGCTTGTGGGTTTCCCAGCAGGGCACCTGATTGGTCGCTGGACTACATGGTCCCCCCCCCCACCTTTGCCCCGATCCAGCTGCACGGGACTCTTCTGATGGTGCTCTGGCACTGCACAGGGCTTCTCCAGCAACCTGAGACTAGACAAATGCATGGAGGGGGAGAGCTTTATCATAAGATTATCATGCTCCAGCAGAACCTCCATGTGCAGGGGCAGTCTAGCTCTGAATATCACATGCAGCAAGGGAAGGTGGCGGCCTTCACCCCCCCCCCCCACTTGTGAGCTCTGCTTGTGGCTCTTCTTGGGTTGCCTCTTGAGACACCCCTTTGACAAAGCTCCTACAGCGATTCACCACAAATTGTAAGCCTGGACAACAGCAACTAGCGGAGGGCCTGGCTGAGACAGGGCGATGACCCGTTGGGTCCTGTCCAGTTCTGCAGCTCTATGATTCCAGGCAGGGAAGGGTCTTTTAAAGGAGTCCGGGGGCAGGTGCGCTGATGTGCTCTCTCACACACACTGGAAACCCTGCTAGCTCACTCTTGGCAGGCTTCTCCCTCTCTCTCTCTCTCTCTCTCTCTCTCTCTCTCTCTCCTTTCGCTGTGGGCCATTCGCTCGCTGCTCTTCGCCTTCCAGCTTGTACAGACAGGCCTGCCCTGCTCCAGAGAGGGAGGAATCTGATTCTCACCCCCAGGCGCTCACTAAGTAACTTGCCCGCACTTCAAAGGAGCTCTTTATTTTGCCTGGGTGATCACACCCTGCAAAAATTTCCCACCGACAAAAGAAATGGTTTTATAGGCAAAGGAAGGGATTGGAATGTCTCTCTCTCTCTCTCTCTCTCTCTCTCTCTCTCCCCAGCTCTGATGAAGGAAGGAAGGGCCCAGCACACACCCAGGGGGAGCCTGGGGTGGGGGGCAGAGATGTTGCACTCGCTCTCCAGGGATCAAAAAAACCACAAGGGAGATTGGATGGTGGCCCACAGAGGCCAGCTGCATCAGTGGCCAACCAGAGGGCTCTCCAGGGCATGAAGGCACCCGCCTTGCTTTGTGTGATATATTTGGAGCTAGACTGCTCCTGAACATGGAAGTTCTACGCAACCTAATTACCTGGCGATGGACCTCTCCTCTTCCTCCTCCTCCTCGATGCATTTGTCTAATCCCCGTTTCAAAGCTGTCTAAGCCAGTAGCCGTCATCACCGCCACACCCTGCCAATCACACCCTGTTGCCCTTAATCCCACATGTGCCAATTCAGCATCAGAGGGAGAGGCACTCTGCACGTGCTCAAATTATTGGTTGTTTGCACCTTAGCTTTACTCTTTGGGAGTATGAGCCCTGGGACCAATCCAAGACCTCGCGTGTCCCTTTTAAAAAAAATATATAATTTTTAATGGAAATTTTATCTACAACATAACATAAACACCCCACCCCCCAATACAGAAATACAATAAGCATAACATACAAACAACCAAATAAAAGACTTCCTTTATCCTGTATCTGGCCTCCTTCTTTACTTCTTATAAGCTGTTTCCTTTATGAATAATTATTAAATTTATCCTAATTATAACTTAAATATCCACAAAGTCTCCTGCAGACATTAGTCAAAACAAGTCCCTTCTTAAGAACAGAAGAAGAGCCTGCTGGATCAGGCCGGTGGCCCATCAAGCCCAACGTCTTCGCACAGTGGCCGACAAGATGCCCCAGTGGGGAACCTGCAAGCAGGAATAGACTGTAGGAGCAACTCTCCCCTTCATGCCTCCATAGTAGGAGGCAGTGATGCTTCTGAATGCCAGTTGCTGGAAACCTCAGGAGGGAAGAGGGCTCTTGTGCTTGGATTCTGCTTGCGGGGTTTCCCAGAAGAGGCATCTCGGTGGCTAATGTGAAAAGAGGATGCTGAACTAGATGGGTCATTGTCTTGGTTCAGGGGGCTCTTGTGCTCTTGTTTTTACGTTCCCAGTAAACTTCACACATGGGATTAAACGGGTTCTAGTAGACAAGTCCCTTCTTACAATAAGCCACAACAAAATCAGAGTTGCCAGCCACCTGTGAAATCGATGTGAAGCCCAGTTCTTGGACTTCCGTTATTTAATTTGTTATGCCCTCCATCAAATCCAGCACCCTTGCACTTCCCAGGAGGTATTGCCTCCTTCTCCTCCATGAATCTGCCATCCCCTTTTAAAAGCATCATAGAATTGTGGAGTTGGAAGGGGCTCCAAGGGTCATCTAGCCCAACCCCCTCCAATGCAGTAATCCCAGCCCCTCATCATCTTGTGTGGGGCAATTTCTGCAAACGACCCAAAGTTCTAGCATTACAAGGGAGAAAACTCTCCCATGTTTCCTTCACACTGGGCACTATTTTATACACCCGTGTCATCCTCTCTTCCACGTTACCAAATGCTGCAACCTTCCTTGGCAGAGGAATTGCTCCGGTCCAAGCCTCTGATTATTTTAGCTGCCCTTTATTTCCACCTGCGCAGGCACAGCACAGATTCCAACCATTGCTTTTGGATGCAGTCTATTTTCTGCAAAGGAGGGTGACCTGCTCAGGATGCATCTGAAGTATGACGCCCGGTTCTTTAAGGAAGTTGGCAGGCTGTTGGGGAAGGTGGAAGAACACCTGCTTTGCATCCAGAAGGTCTCCAACAGCATCGCCTGCTAGGGCTGAGATTCCCTCCCTGTCTGAAATCCTGGAGAGCTGCTGCTAGTCTGTGTAGACAATACTGGGTTCAATCAACCAACGCCCTGACTCGATATTAGGCAGCTTCCCATATTCCTGCTTAAACCAGCCCTTTCTTCCAAACCACAACCCTTGTTTTATACACAGGGACAAGGCTGTATCTTAGTGACAGAGCATCTGTTTTTACATCCAGGTTCAATTCCAGGCATCTCCAGGAAGGCTGGGAATGTCCCCCCTCTTAGCATATACTGAGCTGAATGGACCCCAATGATCTGATTCCATATAGAACAGCTTCCTAGATTCCTATTTAAACCAGAGCTTTATTCATAACAATGAGGACTGGAGCCTTAGGCTGGTTTTAGAGGAAGGGCTGTACTGGGAGAGCATCTCCTCTGCGTGCACAAGGTTTCCAAGTTCAATCTCTGGCATAGCTCAGTTGGTTAGAGCGTGGTGCTAATAATGCCAAGACTGCAGGTTTGATTCCCATATGGGACGGCTGCATATTCCTGCATTGCAGGGGGTTGGACCAGGGGGTTGACCTCAGGGTCACCTCCAACTCGATGATTCTATGAAAGCTTAATTGACTAGTTATCTCCAGGGAGGGCAGGGAATGCCCCCAGTCTGAAACCCTGCACAGCCATTGCTGCCCGTCAGTACAGACAACACTGAAGTAGATGGACCAACGGTCTAACTCAGCCTAGGGCAGCACCTGACACACCTAAACTGCAGCACACCCAGTTGAGGGTGTCCAGGAAGGTATGGAGTCTGGAAACCAAAAGACCTGGAGAAGATATGGCTATGATGGGATAATAAGGACCTTTAAGTATCTGATGGATTTTGGTCAAACAGAAGATGGATCAGGCTTGCTCTCTGTTGCTACATGGCTGGGAGCATTTGGGGGGAACTGCAAAGAGGAAGATAGCAGCTAAACACCTGGAGGCATTTCTTAACATTGAAACCTGTCCAGCAGCAGGACCAACTCTAGGGAGGTGGGCTCTCCTTCCTTGGAGGTATTAAAGCTAAGGAGGTTGCAGCTCATCAGTATATTGTGGATCCTCCACTGAGATGTGAGCTGGAGACAGTGATGCTTCTGAATACCAGTTGCTGGAAACCACAGGAGGAGAGAAGGCTCTGGTGCTTGAGTCCTGCATACAGATTTTCCAGTGGGGCATCTGGTTGGCCCCTGTGAGAACAGGATGCTGGACTAGATGGGCCACTGGCCTGATCCAGCAAAGCTCTTCTTGTGCTCTTATGCTTCATGCTCATGAGGATGATTATATATGCCCAGGACTAGGTGATGCAGAAAGAAAGTTTTTCTCCCTCTCTCATAGTGCTAGACCGCAGCAGTGTGTGGTCAGTGGACTGGGGGGGTGGGTGGACTAGGCTAGTCCCCTTCCCAAAGCCTGGGAAGCTTCTGCCCAGCTTAGGAAGGGAGGGCAATGCTCACACATATGATGTCACCCCCTCCGATCGCCCTCACGAGCTTGCGCCTGTGGCCCTAAATGTTCCCCTTATGAAAAAATTCATCATGCACCAGTGGCTAGACGTCAGGGGCACCCAGTAAAAATGAACATTGGGAGATTCTGGACCGATAAAAGGATATTCCTCTTTACACAGTGCGTAGTTAAAACTATGGCACTCGCTCCCACAGGAGACAGTGACGGACACCAACTCGGATGGCTGAAAAGGAGGATTGGACCAATTCATGGAGGGTAATGCTGTCAATGGCTACTAGCCATCCTAGCTCTGGTCTGTCTCCATAGTCAGAGGCAGTAATGCTTCCGAACACCAGTTGCTGGAGGAGAGAGGGCTCTGGTGCTCTTCCTTGAGGGTTTCCCAAAAGAGGCATCTGGTCAGCCACTGTGAGAACAGGATGCTGGACCAGAGAGGCCATTGGCTTGATCCAGCTGTGTTCTCTGTGTTTATAATCCCGTGCCCAGGAGGACCCTATGCGTCTTAACATGCAAGTGAGTTTTGCTGAACTCTACAAGGTTCTCTCTCCCAACCCGTGAGTGTTTAGGGTCGCAGCCCAAGATGCAGAAAACACTCTTGACCTGCCCTCCCCAGCTCTCTTAAGCAGTCCCTGCAGTCCCCTCCTCGCTGACCTTCCAACCTCAAGCATGTTCCTAGCAAGAAAGCATCTCTGGGAACTTCAAAGAAGATGGAAATCTAATTTGGAGACCCTGTGCCTTTTTTAAAAAAAGAAAAAGAAAAAGAAATAATTGTTAGAGGGAGAAGAAAAATGTGAGGAATATTTGTGCGTGCCTGTTCATGTTTTCGTAACAGCGGCGGCGGCACCATCCTTTTAAAACTCGCTCTCATGTTCTGCACCAAGGGATGCTTCTATAAATCTTCCTGGATTCCTCTGCCGATCTGGGAGTTCCTGCTCACCTGCCTTTGCTTCCAAAGTAGCAAGCAAGCATTAGGGATTCTCAACGTTTCCATTTTTTAATCTCTTAAATCTGTAGCTTGAGACTCCTTTGCATCTGCTACCTTAAGAACATCAGAGCAAGGATAGCCCAGTTGGTAGCGAGTGTGAGACTCTTAATCTCAGAGTCATGGGTTTGAGCAACACATTGGGCAAAAGATTCCTGCATTGCAGGGGGCTGAGCTATAGACAGACCCTCGTGGTCCCTTCCAACTCTACATTGCTGCCTCAAACTGTGGAGGCAGAGCTGAGCCATCATGGCTAGTAGCCTTTGATAGCCCTCTCTTCCATGAATTTGCCTAATCTTCTTTTAAAGCCATCCAAGCTGGTGAACATCACTGCCTCCAGGGGGAGGGAGTTCCACAGTTTAACTATGAGCTGCATGAAAAAGTGCTTCCTTTTTCATCTGCCCTGAATCTTCCAACATTCAGCTTCACTGGATGTCTACCAGTGGTGTTCTTGTGTTCTCCATCAAATTTCTCCATGCCATGAGTAATTTTATAAATGGCTATCTGCATGTGAAGCACAAAACTCGGCAAAACAACAACTCTTGCCATATTTCCATTTGCCAGTCTTCCCCAAGCTAGTGCCCTCCAGATATCTTGGACTACGACTCCTATCAGTCCTAGAATTTGGAGCTGTAGTCTAAAATGCGCAGAAAGCACCAGGCGGGGTGTGGTGTGTGTGTGTGTGTAGGGTTGCCATATGTCCGGAATTTCCTGGACATATTCAAAATACGGCAGAAATTGGCCAAAACAAATATCCGGGGAAATCCAGATGTATGGGAGCCCATGTCGTTTTTGCTGTTTTTGCCAATTTTTCATAGAAATAGCTCAAAAATAGCATTATTGTTTTTTTGCGATTTTGCCAAAAACAAAAAAGCTCAAAAACTTCGCCAAAGAAAGCTTGAAATATGGCAACCCTAGTGTGCAGCAGATATGGTTGTTATACAGTTGTTATCAAGACTCTTCTGTGGGGTGCACAAATAAAAAGAACCTTGATGCCACCTAAGGTTCAATCCTCACATCAAGAGCCAGGGTGCTATAGTGGTTAGTGTTGGACTAGGAGATCTGGGTTCAAATCCCCACTCAGCCATATAGCTCACTGGGTGGCCTTGAGGCAACCACTGCCTCTCAGCCTAACCTACCTCACCCAGTTGTGGTGAGAATAAAACGGGAAGGGGGAAAGGCACATGTGCCCCCCTTGAGCTCCTTGGGATATAAATATAAGAATAAAATAATAACATAAAAAGGCTGCTTTTTTGTGAGTTGAGAGACGCCTGCCCCCAGGCACACTTGGTGGAGTTGCAGGAGAGGGCCTTCTCGGTGGCTGCTCCCAGACTCTGGCACTCTCTCCCTAGAGAAACCAGACTGTGTGCCTCCCTGCTGTCCTTCTACTGGCAGGTGAAGAACAGTTTTGTTCCGATAGGCCTTTGGAAACTGACTGATCGTTGTTGTTTTTTAAGGAAAGGGCTTTTAATTAGGGCTGGGCTGTTTTAATTATCTGCACTTTAATATATTTGCTTTTTTAATTCTACTAGAGTTAGAACTAAGCGGTTATCTTTTATGTGCTTTTTAGCTTTTTGCATTTTATCTGGGTTGTTTTGTAAGCCGCCATGGGGAAAAGGTGAGTTATAAATAAATATAACAGCAGCAGCAACAATTACGTATCCACACAGTGCATAGTTAAACTGTGGAACTCGCTCCCACAGGAGGCAATGATGGCCACCGACTTGGATGGCTTTTAAAGAGGATTAGACAAATTCATGGAGGAGAGAGCTATGGATGGCTAGAAACCACAGGAGGGGAGA
The DNA here is from genome assembly GCF_964188315.1 of Podarcis muralis. Lineage (NCBI taxonomy): Eukaryota > Metazoa > Chordata > Lepidosauria > Squamata > Lacertidae > Podarcis > Podarcis muralis. Next base: position 30,666,200 of record NC_135669.1, read on the forward strand.
GTGCTCTTGGGCTCTGGTCCTGCTTGCAGCCTTCCTAGGAAGAGGCATCTGGGGTCAGCCACTGTGAGAACAGGATGCTGGACTAGATGGGCCACTGGCCTGATCCTGCGGACTCTTCTTATGTTAATGATGAGGATGAGGATGATAACAGCAACAGCCTAGAGGCCTGTTTGGGATACATGCTCAGGCACAGTTGAGATCCAAGGCTGAGTCTTTTGCAGCTTTGAACAGCGAAGGGAAGCAAGAGGTGGAAACAGAGCTCCATGTTTACTCTTGTAGTACTGTTGGAAAAACTAAGATAAGAGCTCATAGTGTACAGTGTGTGTGTGTGTGTGTACACCTGGTTTTTATGGAGTGGGAGGGTGTGGGGCAGAATGCAAGCATAAGAAAGCCACATTTCCCTTTCCTCTGCTGTTCTCTAACCCAGTCACTTTGGGGACAATCTGATGGAAAGGCCTCCCCAGTAAAATGAACAGGAGCTTCCCACTGTGCTTTGCATCTCTCTCAAGAGACCAAGAAAGTGCTTTGTTCCCATAGCTCAGTGTCAGTGTGGCATAGTAGGCCCTAGGACATCAGGGTTCCCATCTCCACTCGGCTACAAAAACTCACTGGGTGACCTCGGGGGCCTGTCACTGCCTCTCAGCCTAGCCTACCTCACAGGGTTGTTGTGGGGATTTAATGTGGAGGGGAGCAATGTACACCACCTCAAGCTCCTTAGAGAAAAAGACGGGGTATAAATGCAATAAATAGAATAAGAAATAAGCTCAAGGGAAACGTTCTGCAATTGCACACCTTTAACTTGGGAGGGTGGGGACATCTCACCTGCTTTTCCGTATGCTTTTAAGTGGCCTATCAGCCGCCACAATGCCTTGCATCCATAGTTATTATGTAAGCTAAAGGATGTTTGCCAGCGATTGCTGCACTCAAGCCAAATACATTCATATCAGGGAAGATCCACACCGCAGACTTAATCTGGTCTAGCAGTCAATCCGTCTCCCCATGGAACTCTGAGAATTGTAGCTCTGTGAAGGATATAGGAGTGTCCAACAATTCCCAGCCCTTAAAAAACTACAGTTCCCAGAATTCTTTGGTGGAAACCATGACTGTTAATGGTATACAATCCTTATAAATATATTGTGAGCGTGTGCTGGAGAATGGAGGGTCTGGCCTCACGGCGGCATCATTTCAAAGCACTTTCCCCATAGGCCAATTGCACTTTGTGCCCCAAAGCCCACTGATTTGTTAATAATTATACAAATCAGCAGTAAGGAAATGTGGACAAGGGAAGCCAAAGATACCCATTTGAAAGTTTATGGCCTGTGTCATGTTCGGGGCAATTGGGATGTATTTCAATATCGGGCAAAAGGAGATTTCATAAGTAGCAGTGGTCAATTTCGCAGTGCCATCAGGTTACAATGGTAATTGTAGCCTGGTGTCTGCAGGCTTCCAGATGTGTTGGACTACAACTCCCCTCAGCTGGCACGGCTGTGCTCCCTTCTGTTCCAGAGCATCATATGGCCATGCTAATATGAGAACACAGGAAAAGGGCCTCCTGGATCAGGCCAGTGGCCCATCTAGTTCAGCATCCTGTTCTCACATTAGCCAACCAGATACTCCAATGAGAAACCCACAAGCAAGATTTGAGCACAAGAGCTCTCCCGCCTCCTTTGGTTTGCAGCAACTGGTTTTCAGATGCATCACTGCCTCCAGCTCCAGGCAGAGCATACCCATCATGGCTAGTAGCCTAGCCCAACCTAGCCCAATCACAAGCAAGGAATCCCTGACAAACGGCCATCCAACCTCTATTTAAAAACCTCCCACAAACTTCCGAGGGAATCCGTTCCACTGTCAAACAGCTCTTACTGTCAGGAAGTTCCAGCTGTTGAGCTAGAATCTCCTTTTTTGTCATTTGAATTCATTGGTTCTGGGTCCTTCCCTCTGGAGCAGCAAAAAACCAACAAGCTTGCTCCATCTTCCTTGGGACAGCCCTTTAGATATTTGAAGATAGCTATCCTATCACTTCTCAGTCTTTTCTTCTCTTCTCCAGGCTAAAAATTGGCTCGTCTATCACTTCAGAAAGTGCAAATTGCGTAGCGTTGCATTAAAAGGCATTCCCAGCTGAACCAATTTCCTGGGTGGCAGAGGGACGTGGGTTGCGCTGTGGTCTAAACCACAGAGCCTAGGGCTTGCCGATCAGTAGGTCGGTGGTTCGAATCCCCGCGACGGAGTGAGCTCCCGTTGTTCGGTCCCAACTCCTGCCCACCTGGCAGTTCGAAAGCACATCAGAGTGCAAGTAGATAAATAGGTACCGCTCCGGCGGGAAAGTAAGGTAAACAGTGTTTCCGTGTGCTGCTTTGGCTCGCCATGCTGGCCACATGACCCAGAAGCTGTCTGCGGACAAACGCCGGCTCCCTCAACCTATAGAGTGAGATGAGCACGCAACCCCAGAGTCGTCCACGACTGGAATTAACTGTCAGGGGTACTTTTACCTTTACCCCTGTTTTACAACAACAACTATTGTAGTGAACGATTATTTCCCTAGTGCATGAGTGTGTGCAAGACAGAGAGATGGAGAAGGACAGGTCTTCTTCACCAGCAAATTAAAGTGTCCATTTTGGGTGTCACAACAGGCATCAGTCACGGTTCAGGATAGGCCAGACACCAATTTTGAGGCCTCTGCTCTTGGCTTCACTGGGATGAGTCGGGAGGCTGGGCAGGATCTTCAGCCCCAGGTATATTCATTCCAGTTCTTGTAGGGAACTCTCAACTAACTCATGTAACCATTTGTAGGCAAGGCAGCTAAGTGTGTGGAGGTGAACCAGTTTAAAGTCTTCTTTGAAAGAAGGGATCCCATTTTCTGAGGCTAAACAAGCAATGCTGCAGGTGCCACGTCATACCCATTCTGCATTTATAAGAAAGAAGAGTATTTATAAGAAATACTCAGGAACTCCCTGCCTCTTGATATCAGACAGGCGCCTTCACTGTAATCTTTTTGGCTCTTGCTAAGAACATTTTTGTTTAGGCAAGTCTCCCCAGATACATAGAATGTGTATGTATGTTTTGATCTGTTTCTAGTTTTTTGCTTATTTTATCTTTTGAATGTTTTAAAGAGTTGCTTTTACGGATAATTTTACTGTTTTATTCTCTCTATAAACCACTTTGAGGCTGTTTTCTACAGTCACGCAGTGTATAAATTTTATGAAATAAATAAAAAGATAAACGTGGACCCCTGGACCCACGCTGCTGTCCCCAGGCAACGACCAGGGTCTGGAGGGGAATGTTAATCTGATTATTCTCCTGGCCTCTCTTAATAGTGATCGATGCTGACCATCAACTCATCCTGAACAATCTCAAAGGATATTGGGAAACTGCTGAGCACTCCCTTCTGTTCCTACCTGAGGGGTTCGGTCCTCAAAGGCAGTGTTGGGCAACTGCTGCTGTGCCCCTAGGAATTATTTTACCACCGCAAGATAAGATCTTGTCCCTGGTGCTGTTTAACACCTGTACTCAGCCTCTGGGGAAGTTCATTCATCAGTTCTGGAGCAAGAAGCTGCCAGGTACCCAGAGACTTGAGTTCACCCAAACGTACCATGTTCACTGCTGCTCCCCTCCTACAGCTAGGAGCCTCTGAAGGGTAGCTTTTCATGCTAAACCAGTCATGGGGCTGTGGTTAACCAATCTTTTCATGAGTTAAGAAACTAGGGGTGATCTTATCAGGTAGCAGGAATGTCAACTCACGACACACACGGATCATCAAAGGAACTGGATGTTTAACACAATGGATATGGACTATGCAGGAAATGAATGCCGATGAACGTTTAAAAAGCAAAAAATGTATGGTGTCTCCTACTTGCCTCCTCACTCCCAAATTCAGTGAGATTTCCTGTACTAAGACAATTGTGTCACACCCACCCACCCCCGAATTTGGTCACTGCATCCAGTGCTCCCCAGTGCTAAATATCATCCTCCCAAATATGGAGTTTTGCACCCATGACGACTAGAACCTTTAACAAAATGAAAGCAAGTTTACGTACCCAATTCTACATCCTATACTTTTCTCTCTCCGTGCCAGTGCCAACCAGGAGAACATATAGCAGCCCTGCTTATTACCCTGGTGTTAGAGATCAGTCCTCCTGCCTTCAGGAAAGACTGTCAAAATGTTTTCAGCTGCCAATGAGCTTTGCGTTTGAGCCCTTATACGTTGCAAAGAATTATGGGGATGTGAGCAGTTCTAGGGCACACCCTTAGCTCACAAACAGGGTGCTGGACAGGTCTTGGGGTTGTTGTGCGTGAACTGTGAACATGCCTCACAAGTCACCAATCATTCCTCTGTGGTGGTAGAAATACAGGTACATGCTGGGAGCTCATCATATCTACATGTTTCAAGATGGAGCACAACTGAGAGACTGAAATGTATATTACAGCTGCAAAGAGAGGGGAAAGTTCCAAATGTTCCAAATGTGAAACCTGTGGCAATGCAGTCCCCATGCACCACCTGAATTTTGCAAATTTCGATCAGGCGTCACCCTGTCTTGCTTGTGTTATTTTCTTGAAAGCAAGCAGGTGGTATATCTATAGCCATGAAGGAAGCTGGGTGTTCACTAGGCGCTTAAATTTCTTGCTAAATTCAAGAGCGCAGTGAACAGGCCACTTCCTTCACAGCTATAGATATTGCAAAGGAATGTTGATCCGGATGAAGTTTCACTCTCTTTCCCATTGAAAAAAAGAAAAGAAAAAGCAGTGGTTAGTCCAGAACAAATCCTCTAGAATAATATCACTTAATTAAGCAAGGTCTGCACCAGGTAAGGCACCTACTTTTTGCAGCCAAAATGGAGAAATGGTGCTTTCCTGTCCCTGGATTTAGAAGTGAAGTGGAACTAAATATTTTCAGCCAAATGCAACCAACCAACCTGCCATACAAGACACCCTAGCCTTCCTACAGTGTGACTTGCTGGGAGAGTGAAAGGCTTGTGTGCTTCTGCCTCAGAACTGTGCAAGGAGGAGGGGAAAGATGCAAAGGCAGGGAGGGGAAAGAGATGGGGATTAAGAAAAAGAAAGACAACAAGAAAACCTGACTGAAGAAAAAAAGAGGCTACCGGAAGATGGAGAATGCAAACGTTACAGCATGCAAGGGGGTCAACAGAGATGGGGTACGGAAATGAAATGCGGTACTGAGAGAAAATGAGAGAGTTCAAAGGGGTTAAAATGAAAACACTAGGTTAAGACTGTGGCAGAAACTTGTTGTTTTTTCCTAAGGTTACTGTAGCATTGAGGCTCTTTAGAGTACGCAATCTATATATGTAAAATATATGTGAATATATGCATGCAAAAGCCAAGCTGGGAGTGATTTGAGTTTAAACCTTTGTAGGTTTCTAATTCGCTCTCAGGTTGCATTAATGTAAGGAGGAAGTGAGCCTCCAGTCTTGGAAGCTTCCTATCTGGTTAAGCACTCTTAATCCAAAACTATTTAGGACAATGGGGCTGGCATTTGTGAAATTAAAAGGGGGGGATGGGATGGGATTGGGTTCTCTTCTGAATCATGGCCACAATCGGGGTTTAGGCATCACATAGCCTCTCCCACCCCCCACTCGACCGATCTAGTGTTACATGGGACCATCACCAACCCAGATTAAAATGCAATTATTGGGCAGGGCGGGGGTTTAAGCACTACCAAACTCACTTTGAGAACTCTGGCTTGAAACTGAGCCCCTTTCTAACCCCCTCACCTCCTGCTTGTTTCCTTTGATGCCCTCCCAGCGTCATGCTCCTTCCTGCTCACAGCACACAGAGCAAGGCCAGTGGAGGATGACAAGCAAGTCCGCCCCCCACCCCGCTCCCTCACCTGACCAGGCAAACCCCAGGTTTACAGCGCTACACACCTCAGTCTCTCCACATAGACCCTCTGGCACTGGATTGGGGCTTAGAGTGGCAGACCTATGTGCGGAGGGCTCCCCCCTCCTTTGGTTCCTGGCCTGCTTCATCTCATATCAGCCTTTTGCATTTACACTATCCTTGATTTCCGCTCCTTTACCCTCCTAAATATGAGAGTCAAGGCATTACTCCATGTTGCCCACACCTTCAATTCCAACTCAGAACCAATCCTTTCCCCAAGCTGCATGGGCATCCATCCCCTTAACCTAAACCGACTTTTGATTTTCTAAAACACTGTTCTGTCATTGAGCAGATGTCGCAGAAGCTCAACCTGGCAGGTTCTGCCCTGGATTTGTGCATCTTTTGCCATTCAGACAGGATGTCTGAATGGCAGCTTCCCTTCCCACCCCCACCCCCAGTGTGGAAAGGATCCCTCAGAAGATCAAGTGCTTGTCCCTTGAAACAGATCTGTGCAACATAATGTGTAAGTTTTTAGGATGGACTGCTGCAATGCGCTTGCTATTGGATTGCCCTTGAAGATGTCGGAAGTGCTTCAGGTAGCACAAGAAGCTCAGGAAAAGGAAGTGCGCTCAGTCTGTCCTTAGCAGCCTTGGCAACGTGCACTTCTGCGCACAATTCAAGGGGCTGGGGTTTTGGTTTTGGGGTTTTTTTACCAACACTGGCTGAGACCCACATCCTTAAAGACTGCATCTCCTTGCATCAACCCTCCTGCCATTGTTATTCATCAAAACAGGCCTTGTTTCAGCTACCATCTACCTGTGCAGTTTGAGAATTAGAAGCACATCCTTAGCAGCCGTGGCCCTGATACTGTGGAACAAGGACATTCCTGTAGATCAGAGGAATTATGCCTCTTTGCTCATCTTTTGTTAAAGCTAAGAAACATTTTGTGTGTGTGTTTTTGTGAGTTCCTTTTTGATTAGTTGATATGTTAGCATATAGTGATTTTCTTTCTTTAAAAATTGGTTTTATTATTGCCATTTCAGTACCCACTTTCTCTCAAGGGAACATGGGTACATCCACTCAAAAATAATTAGTGAAGATTGCTGGTACATGTGGTGCAGCCAGCAATGGCCCTGTTAGATTCTAAGGATGCACAGAAGGTATCAGCCTGTTTAAAGTCCTGGACGCATGCAGAAGAGAGGTGCTGAGAGGTGCCACTACCCTAAAAAGAACAGTCACCACTGAGTCCTTGCCTTGCTTGGACAATGGATTCAGAGGTGGCCTTACCAGATGTGTAGCTGCCAGATTTTGAGCTTTTGACCTAGAAGTTATTTGCGGCAATTGGCCTCCAGGTATCACTGTGGGCTCCCAAGTTCCTTGTTGTTTATTGACTTCAAACACTTTCCAAATGAAAGACCTCCCGGGGTGGACTACCACAATAAAAAGATTATAAAGCAATTTATAACGGGCAGGAGGTCAAATCAACACAGCAGGAATAACGAATAGCAGCAGCCAACAGATGGGTCAAAAGGAAGCTACTCACAATCAGCCTGTCCTATCTCAATGCCTCCCTGTCCTCAATGAATAACTGGGTTTTTATTGCCAGCCAGAAGGTGAACAGTGATGGAGACTGGTGTCCCTTGGGAGAGTGTTGCATAATGTCAGTGCCAACAATGGGAAAGCTTATGGGTTGTATCTAATGTTAGGCCCACTCAGAGTAGATTTCTAAATCCGTGGTTCCCAATTTTGGGGGGGCCACCGTCTCCTTGGTTCCATACACTCATCCACAATGCCCCTTACCACACACTATAGGGCACATCCATGCCAAACTGGTTTAACAGTCAATCCCTCTTCCCAGGGAACTCTGGGAATTATAGTCCTGGGAGAGAGATGGGAGTCACTTCACAGTTTCTAGCACCCATAACAAACTACAGTTCCCAGGATTCCTTGGGAAAACCATGACTGTTAAAGTGGTATGAAATCGATATATAATGTGGATGAGGCACATAAAAAGAATTATTCAGAATAGCAGTTTGCATGACACACTAAGGAAGAGAATAAACACAGTAAAACGTGAAATGGCAACAATTCAATGCACGCATATTCAAAATCCAGTTAACACTATGTAGTTTAGTTAATTCAAGTCCGCTAGGGAATCACACTGCCCCCTCCGGAAGGGGCAATATAGCCCACTTTGCGTCTGGCGGCTCCAAAGGCTAAAGCCAGCCCTCTAAATTGTAGGCTCCATATGACAGGCTCAGATAACATTCTGGCAGCTTATTCTTTAAAAAAAGTTTTTATTAAATTTGCCTGCAGCACCAACAACAATAAACAATTCATACTGAACACACAGAGTGCAATTGTGGCTGTTGACCATCATTATGTGAACCACTGCCATTTTTAAAGGCAGTTCCACACAGAACGCATAGCAGCAACCCTAACCTGTTAGTTATGAAAGGCACAAATAACAGTTGCAGAATTATGCTCTCTTCAGCACTGGGTCCCAGCAGGGGCCTTTCAGCTCATGACAAGATGTTTGAAAGCCGGTGTGATGTACTAGGTGCCACAGACTGAATAAATAAATATGGGCCTTGAATCAGCCACATGATGGGTGGGACCCACAGCTCTCTCATATGACCCCATCTTTTCTCCTTTGCTTGGACCTGCTCCCCCACAACGCATGGATGCTGCCATCTCTCACTTCCTTCAAATTCCCCCTTAATACCCAACTTTTCTAGGAAGTCTTCCGCACAACCATGCTATATTGTAACTTAGTCCGTCACCAAGCCTTAATATGCATACATGTTGGAGAAAGTTGCAGGAAATAAATCTAAGAAATAAATGGAATAATTGCACATTCTTTCCCTGCCTTCACTTCCCCTGTTGTCAAATTCCTCTACGTTCCTTCATCAGGCAGGGACTGGTCCTCTTGGACTTTCAAGCATATCGGTGGCATGAAAATAAATAAATAATAGGGGACCTTGGGCCATTTATTATCTCTCAGTAATAATGTATATCATAGGGTTGTTCTGAAGATAAAATAAGCTAAATTACTGTGTATGCCATATAGGTTTCTCCGAGAGCCTTGGACAAAATAAGGCGGGATACAAGAACTATGAGTAATATTAATATTACTCTTGCATGGATTCTTTAGCTGTAATCCCTGCATTGTAGGGGGCTGGACTAACTGACCCTTGGGGTCCCTTCCAATTCTGCAGTTCTAGGATTCTATAAAAGATTGAGATAGTCAGATCAAGCTGACGGGACATTCTTTTGCTCTGGAAGTGTGCAGGAGGCAGCCTTATTCTCGTTTGCAATTATCAGAGATGTTCTATTCCAGAACCATCTCATTCCGCTCTGCGAGATAACATTCTGCATCTCCAGAAGGTAATCATTTGCCCAAAACTCTCTGAACAAGTATCCAGAGCCAACTTTATCACTACTAGCATCTAAGCTGTGATAATTGACTGATGTCAGCATCAGACATCTAGTGAACATTGCTGAAAAGTACATAAATCCAATGCAATGTATGAAGCTGCCTTGTGCTGCTGCTCCTTGCAGCCAGTATCACTTACTCTGACTGGCAGCCAGGATCTCATGCAGAGAGAGGTCTTTCCCAGCCTGTTACCTGAGATCCTTTAATAAGTGATGTCAGCAATGAAGCAAGGCTCTTCCACATTTAAATAGGCCTGCCCCATACAAGTACATGTTCCTTTAATCATATGAAGCTGCCTGGTGCTGCATTGAAAAATTGGTCCAACTTGCTTAACATTTTCTACTTTGACTGGCAGAGGTTCTCTGAGTCACAGACAGGGCTCTTAGCTCTACTCACGTCAGATCCTTTGAGATGGAGATGCTAGGAATATAAGAAGCAAGGACCTTCCACATGCAAGATGGATGTTCTACCAACACCACCAAGAGAAGACACAGGAACCCAAGAGAAGACTCGTGTTCTCTCACAAGTTAGTGGCCAGTTGCATTCTTAATCCCTCAACTCCTGGACCTCAACAATTTGATCCATTGAGCCACAGGAGTGCTCTTATGTTTGTGCATTTCCCACAGGCATCTGGTCAGCCACTGTAACAACAGGATGCTGGACCAGATGGGCCATTGTCCTGATCCAGCAGTCTCTTCTTATCTTCTTCTGTTCACATGGGCATTCATAAACCACCCAATAAATCTGCCACTTTTTGTTTCTTCTCTGTCTCCCAAGTAGCCCCCTCAAACCAGTTCAATCCAACGCAACTGCTCCAACTCACTTACAATTTTGGTTTCAGCCCAGCTAAATTCAACCACTGTCGGCAGCTTCCAACTCATTAAGGGTTCTGAACTGGATTTTGTAAACTACAGGGCATCGGCTGGGCTTTGTACTACTTGCCTTGAGAACAATGAACTCAAGTCATGTGAGGACCCTGCGAGGTGAGTCACAGGTTGCGAGGCAAGATGGCACACGAACGCAGAGCAGCAGCTGTGCTCCATCACAATAGACTGGGCTTCACAACGAGGGGCGTTGGGTTTTCCCATTTGCAAGAAGCCCCTTTGTGCATCTCTCCCTCTCATGACCAAAACAAGAGGACCCATGCCTGAAGTTTCTGAGTCATCGTAGAAACTCGTGGTCAGAAGATACATGGCCATCACTTCAGAACACAGCTCTTTGGGACAGGAGAAGGGAGCAGATCACTGGAGGTGACTATTTGGAAACACACCTTGTCGCCAAAAGAAACCAAATGGGAGGAAAGATTTCTGGATGCAATGGAGGAAGACCAAAATGATGCATCCAAGAGAGAGAGAGAGAGCCTCGGGTTTCGGTGCCTTCACATTTCATTCACAAAGAGAATTCACACTTTTGCATGGAAGCCACATGTCCCTAACTTTATCCTTGCTTAGCAGCCGGAAGAGGAGTAATTCAAAGCACATCTATCACTCTGAAAAAAACAACACTGAAAACCAGACAGGTGGGCACCTCCACAAGAAAGAAAACTCTGAGGCTTTGGTTTCTTGGTGGAATGGAAGACCCCTGTAGTCAACAGACCAACCACTGGACAGAAGTGGGGCAGGGAGAGGGGCTGGGAGGAAGCAGAATAAAGGTCCTCTTACCTGCAGCAGTTTCCCTTCGGCTGGGGTGACCTCGGCCACACTTGCGAAGACTCCTTCCAGTGTGAGGGGCTCCAGCTTCAGAGGGATCACCCGGATGATTGCCTTCTGGACCAAAGAGCGCTCGGCTTCCATGGCCGCCACCAGAGCCAGTCCTGAGTAGCCCAGGCGTATCTGCAGCGTAGCCATTAGCAGCCAAGGCCAGAGGACTGCCAGCTGTAGCTGGGGGCCAACACTCATGCTCCCAGGTGCAGCAGTGCGCTCCGGCCACACATACTGCTCAGGAATGTGTCCTCACCCCGCCAGCAGGTTCCAACAACAGGCAAAAATTGTTGAGGATTAGAAGCTCTCCGTGTGGCGGCAGCAGTCAATGGGTCAGAGGAGAAAACAGAGCAGGGTTACCTGCCGTCCCTACCTCCGGGTTCTCCTTGTTTCCCCCGTGCTAGGAGGGTTTCTCCGTGCCACGTGTATGAAGGCCTCAAGCTCCACAAGATCACAAGGATCAGGTCAGGTTCTCCTCCTCCTCCTCCTCCTCCAGATGAACTCAGACGTTGTAAGCAGAACCAAGGGGGCTCGGGGAGCGTAGGGTACAAAGAGCTCTTGGGTTCTTCTGGGAAGGGTGTCAGAGCTGGTGGTTGGAGAGAGGCAGTTCCCCATGGAAAGACAATCTCTGCTTCCCAAATCCTTTTAGCCTCTTATATCCTAGGATGGCAAACAGGGCCAATCCCCTGATATCAGATGGCCTTAGCAGCCCTTGTTGACTTCTGACCAGTGAGTTACTTTTCCCATCTACTCCTCTCCAAGAACGTTAACTATTCTTGTCTCTCTCTCCTTTCCATGCCACACATGAACAGGCAATGGTGACTGGGAAGGGGCTCCATTTAGGAGTCAGAACAGTCAACCAGTTTTTTTCATGTTAAATTAAGATCACTGTCATCAGCTATGTCTTCATCTATTTCTCTCCACCTGCCTCTGGTGCCAACACCTCAGTCACCTGGTTGTGGGTATTAAAATCAATCTTCTAGGTTGGAATTTTCCACCCGTTTGTCATTTTTAATCCAGATGGTATAATCTGCAACTCCCTAAATTCATGAAAGGAACAAGACATTGCTCAGATGTTTTTCAGATCTCAGAAATTTAAAAAGGCCCCAAACAGGAAAAACAACTACAGAGAGAGACACCTGTGCATTTTATTCCATTCCTATACGAATCTCGGAATTAATATATCCGCTTTTAGATGTGCATTACTGAAAACATGAAAGAAGGCGTCCTAAACATTAGAAAAAAAATATCCACTGGAAATCTTCATGACTGCAGAAAATCATAGACATTTATCTGCGAAAATGTTTGTTCAGTCAAGTAAAGGAGGGAAAATATTTTTTTTAAGTGGCATGCAAACCTGGTATGTAGTTTGCCTCTGAGAATCCATGGGTTTAAGTAACAGCTGGAAGGTTCACTACAAATCCTGGACAAAAAAATATTTCAGTAATCAATCAAAATGTGTGCTGAATCTTACTTACAGATTTCAGGGACTGAGGGGAGAGTGAGGAGACTTGCAGAGACATTCTATACAGGTAAATGTGAAATTCCAGTCTGAATCAGAAGGAAAAATTGACTCCAGGCTGAAGACTCGTGAGCCAGGCGTGGCGACAATCTAGCTTCCAAAGCAACCTAAAAAAAATCTTGCTAGGAATCCAGGAGCACTTCTGAAAACTCCTTTTGAGTTTGAGCAGAACAACCTCCCCTTCTTTCAGCGGATACAGTAAGCAAGTCTGAGCAGGGAGCAGGAAAGAAGTTGCTTCAAACAGCAGAAATCCAGCGGCAAACTTCGGAAGGTTGCTTTAAGGGAGAATGTGATCTTGTTCTTCAAAGGAGTAGCAGGGACCCGAGGGGTTGAGTGGACTTGGGCAGCTCTGCAGAGGTCGTGGGAGAGCTTCCTTTCCAGAACAGCACCACTGGATCAGCTCCTAGGAGGCAAAAACCCTTCCAAAAAAACCTGTGGCTCGTAGCTTGTACTCTCTGCTCTCTGCCTCCCTCCCCTGGGACTGCAAGCACTTTCTACCTGCTGACACAAAGTGAGGGTGGAGCAGCCAAAGGCAACGACCCCACCCCCTAAATCTGGTTTTCAGAGCTCCTAGACTCCCTCTCCTGATCCACAGCTAAACTGCATTCAAGTACAGCCTTCACTTCGCTTCTGACAACCGAATCATCTGTTCTATGTAAGCCAGATTTGCTCACTTCTCCCTTCCAAAGAACTGCACGCAACAAGAGCACAGATGGAAATTAAAAGTCAAATGAGTTCAGTCCAAAAAAATTGTTAGGGCTCCTTCATTTGCCAATGTAGACTAACCAGCTTCACTGTAGCACTTTAAATAGCACAGAGGCTAGTATCTGTAAGTCACTTCCACACAGGAGCAAGAATCAATTCACAGCCGGGAGAACTGTGTATCCCACAGTTTTTCTTCAGCTCTTGTTAATTTTGATTCAGGAGATGTTTCCACCACTGCCGCCACCCCACCCCATCCCGCCGTAGCCACTGCAAGGAAGATTTCAGGTCATGCTGATGTCAGAGACCTGGAATTCAACTACTGTATTATTCTCCTCTGACATCACTAAGAAGTGAGTAAGTTTGCAAGTGGGAGTTGTAACTTCTCATGTGATATACTGCACTGGGTTACAGCGTTCAGGTTACTAGAAAGTCAAGTATCCTGCAATGTACAGAAACTTGTGACAAAATCTATTTTTTCAATAAAATCAATTTAGGTACAGAGAAAAACTACATCATCTTAAATAAAAGAAGGGAAACTGCCAAGATCCAAACATTTAGCCAGCTTCACCTTTTGTACAATTGTGGCAAGCTGATATTTTTACTAAAGCTCTGTGAACTCTGTTAGTTAATTATCTGTCATTATCTAGGTTGAAAGTGTTATGTACGATGGTTTCTAATTTATTGCTTTAAATAAAGAGGAGCAATACAGAGCAACAATTTTATGCCCACAACACACCCTGTTTCTGTCCAGATCATCCAGGATGTCGGAGGCTTCCACCAACATACTAGGGGAGGTCTGCCAGTGGACATATCATTCCACTGATGTGGCTTCATCTTCAGTGGCAGGACAATACCTCCATCACTTCCTAAGGCTTCTTGGCTGTTAGATCTTTAAGACAGAACTGTACCATTACGGTAGAAGGTTACAACTCAATGGATATGCAAGTCTCCTTTCACACTTAGTGGGTGGCATGTTTTTGTAATTCACTACTCAATTTAAAACAAACTATGAAACTGTAGACTTCTTTGGAGTGGGCACTTTATTGTTTATTGACTACATACAATAGGGCTAAAACTGTGGAAACACTGAGAAGACCTATTCTGGAGAGTTAACCCTGTTCTATTAGTTTCAGCGATACTGTGCAGATTTCTATGCAGATTTCTTTAGACAGTGTGAATGTCCTTTCTCTTTTGCTATCTTACAAATGCTCAAGAGCCAGTAAAATTAAATAATTGTGCCTATAAATATGGCAGGAGATCCAGCTCCTTGGCCTCTTTGTTTCAATTAGCTCATGGACAGGAGAAAGATAATAAATACAATTTCCTAATTCCGCTTTAAAACTACAGACCCATGTGAAAGCTCTTACTTTACTGATTGCTCATAAATGACTACTAGAGAAATTTTGGAATAATCCTATGAAGGAGTGTCAAAAAATCAGTTTTGCCTGCATTAATATGGATCAATACTAGTCTGGCGCCAAACACCCATCGCTAAGCTATTTTGGATTCAAGCAACATGACTACTACAACTCTTACCATTCAGTTTCAGCATCTCAGAGACCCTGCTAGATAGTCCCTGATTACAATAGCATTTCCCAGCTCAATTTGACCTGCTTGTTTTAAAATAATACTGAATTTCAAGATGGAAAAACAAGGTTGCAGAAGACTAATTGAGGGCTATCTCAAAGTATTCAAAATATCTGGTAAGATATGCAATGGCATTTCTGAAGGAAAAGACATAACATTAAGGTCTCTGTCTAATATGAGGCTCCAGCCGAGTATGTACATCTGACCTTGGTTCATCCTGCTGTTCACATGGGTACTGGGAGATAACGAATGTAAGAGAGCAATAAGCTGCAGATCTGTTTGTTCTCTCTGCTTTTTTCAAGTACTTTCTTGTGCATTTTTCACAGTGGCAGAATTTGACACTGAAAATATGAGTGAACTAGCTTAAAGCACATTCTCACCGTGCTACATCATTCACACACAAACACAAACACATATATACCAATATACTTACAACACAAATAAATAGGAGTGCAAAGACATGGCTCTTTAACATATATTATCAATAAATATAATTATGTTAAACAAGTTAAAATAGCCTGAGAAGATATATTTAAACTAAGCAATATAGTAAAACAACAATTGCCTTAACTAATTATTATAAAGTGCCTCTAGAATGAGGAAATTATTAAAACCCAAGTATGCTACATTAACATAAAATATGCAGCAGCTGTTCTCTTAGACAAGATAATATTTGCTGTTGAAAAGGAACAAATGCAAAAAAGAAGAAAACTTCCTGTGCAATCACCTAGAATATGAGCTCATCATTCTGAGTGCCTTTCTAGAATTAATGACCAATTTGGACCTCAGATTTTGAGACCTCAAGTTCCTTTGAGTTCCGTTTGTTTTGGAAAAGCCTCCACCTTTAAATGCTCTCCAAATGAATTTTAAACAGTCCTAAGGGTGGGAGAAGCTGCTGCTGCTGTTTGCTACAACACAGTGTAGACATTCCAGTGCAAAACAAAGAACATTCTGCAACTGGAACAGCTCCCTGAGAATGTTAAGTTTTTCTGTTTATCAAGAGACCATGTTTTCTACTTTTAAAGAGTTTGGGCAAATAAATCAGGAGAAATTGACCAGAAAAAATATTTAAACCTATGAAAGAGGTATAATAAAAACAATGACGGGACTATTTACATGTGAAACAAAAATGACCAGATAAGGAGAGTGTTTTGTTAATAACGAAGGAAAAGTATCCAAAGTCCTTTTGGAGTGAAAGGCACTGCTCTTCCCCAGCTGGCCACTACTCAGCATTTGCACACACTTTCCACCAAGTTCTCACTCCCTTAATTCTTCTTCCTTTGGAAAATGTTCTTGTTTGCAAGCCACATCCACTAGCAGATGTAGATCTAGGAAGAATGGAAAGGGCAATTCAATATCTGCTTTGGAGGGCACTGGAAATGCATGCTACATCTTAAGAGGCAGAAATGCGTGCTCAGGCCTTCCCTTGCCAGTTACTTTCCACATGAAACTCACCCACCAATACCTGCCTTTATCCTTGGGAGGTTCAATCCCCATGTCAGTAAATTAAAAATGGTTCCAGAGCACTGGCAGCAGTAACAGAAGTCTGCACTCTAACCAGCTGAGCTATCCAGCCAGCCCACTCAGTAGTAACTTAGAGCAGGGCTTTCAGGGTGGCTGCCCCTGTTCTGTGGAACAGCACACAAGAGGTACGCGGGGTCTGTACATTCTAGAAGCACTTCAAGATATTTTTGTTTCTGAATCAAAAGGTCTCAGTCTTAGGTGTCCAGTTTGTATTATTTTAAAATCTATATTTCGTTGTTTTGTGTGGTTTAAATTTGTTTAGCAGTATTTATGGCATATTTGTTAACTGCCTTGAAACACTTGAAAAGGTGATACATAAATTAAACAACAACTTCTGTAGGAGCAGAGTCCCAGAGAATGATGGAGCTCTTCCTTTTTGCCAAACCCTTGTCTAGTGCAGTGCATGCCTTTCAGGGTTTGCTCTGCAAAGGATCAGGATTTCATGACACAAGAGTGTAATGTAACACATAGTTCTCCCCTACTCATCTACAATGTGATTCATGTTAAAAATGTATTACTGACGGGGCAAACAGAGATTTAACTCTGTCCCTTAATCATTGTCCAGTGATCAGCAGCAGGTCAGCAGATCCTACACTCCCTCCCCTACCTGCTTGCCTCCCATGTTTAATGTCTTCCTCAGTCACTCTGATCACTGTTAAAGGTTACACTGGAACCAAGGTTAATCACGATGCATTCTCTAACCAGGATTATTAACCAGCTTCACACCTTGATTATGAATAAACTCGTTAGCACTAACCATCTTTAACACTGAGTCCTTGCTGGGGTGTGATACATGCCCACCCCATTCCTAGGGATATATGCTCTTTCTTCCACCACCATCCCACTCCATCCCCTATGTACCCGCCCCAAAATGGTAAATTCTGTCCTTGGAGGAGAATCACTACAGCCATCATTGTGAAATTAGGCAGGCTCCATTCCCTCAGAAGGGGTGACCATACCTGCAAATTGCATTCAACTATGACAGAAAATGAAAATGTAGACTTTCCCTTTGTTTTAAAAAATCAAAGTTTAAAGGTGCTCTGCACAAAACCCCTGGATGATCTGCTATGCCTGCAAATTTTATTCAGTTCAATGAAAACGGGGGGAAAGGTATAGCCATTTTTAGAGGTGACATTATAGTGAATGTGGAGAACACAGCACCCTCAGTTTTAACAAATCTAATTCAGTTCTGAGAGACACAAAGCAACAGTCAAATCTTATGGCTGGTACACATTCCTAGTATAAAAACTGCTTTTAGTTTATGGGTACCAGATCCCATTAATCCCTATATCCAGCAAACGTTAAAATCTAATCAAGCCAACCTAGCTTCCTGTGAGGTGATGACCTGGGTGATGAGCTATTAAAGAGGCTTAAAGGGGCTTAGGGGCTCCGTGGGAGACACAAATGGTTGGGGGGGGGCCTCCCTCAACAGATAAAACCAGAATTTAGGAGGGGTGTGACCTAGAAGAAAATCAGCAAGCTAGAAAGAGAGCCAAAAGCAATGTTTGGTATCTGTTTGAATCCAAGCCTGTGGCTATGGGAGAAACAAAAACCTCTTGGGGTGCTAATACTGTTAACCCTTCCATTGTAGGCTCTGGTTGTATATATGTGTAAATAAACCATATATCATACAGACACTTCAGTCTCTGCTGTGCCTCGTTCCCAAAAGAAAGCACAACCCCTGGGTATGCACCTGGAAGCCCAGGAATTTCACACAGCTCAGAGATGGAGGTGGCGCACAACAATACATTTGTTTCAACAAATCCTTAAAGCGTGCCATTCTTACCAGGGGACTTGCCCTTCTGTGAACTGCTCCTTCTTTCTCTGCATTTGGTTTGGATGGAGGAAACTGAATCTTTGGCACATTTGCTGAGAGGACCCACCTCCGAAAGGAGGAATCCTATCTGCTCTGAAGACACAACTGTCTCTGATGGATTTGTCTGACACTTGATACTGGGATCCTCCTTTAAAAAATGCACAAAAAATCCACCATGAAGTGTTCACATAAATGTCCTTTTAACAGTCCCTTGAAGATGTTACTTTACACCATATTATTTATTTGAAACATTTATATCCTGCCCTTACTTTAAGGAGACCAAGAGTACATCTTATATGTACTCAGAATTTTGTGAGCGAGATTGGACTGAGAGAAAAGGATTGTCTCAAGGTCAACCAGTGAGAGCTTTCTGGCTGAGTGGGGACTTGAACTTAAGTCTCCCCAGTCTTAGCCCACTAACCACTGTACCACACTAGCTTTCTGCATTACGTCTCTCAGCAAAACCTATACAGTGATCTAAATAGTCTATGTGACATGCAATATGGAATATTTAAGTTTATAACTTTGGAAAATGAACAATGCTGTAAATAGAAGTTATATTGGTAGTAATATAAATATTGGTTTGTCACATAAAAATATTCAGGCTAGGTTATCACTGCAGAATGTCGTACCCCTTTTCACTGCATTACACCATACCTGCGGCTGACTGAAGGGAAGTTCCTCCTGTACAAACACCATGGAAGACTGTGTTGAAGATTGGTTCAGCTGTTCTTTCAGCTTTGCTGGTGTAGGCTGCGTGGCTGCAGGCTGCTGCACTATTTGCGCTGTGGTATTCTCCACTGGTTCAGTGGTGTGGATAGTGTAAATAAACTCAGGAGACTGCGGCAAGGAGCATGCTATAGCTTGCTCTGATTCCACCACAAAGGATGTAATATCTGAGCCCACAGGTGTCAGAGGTTCTAGGTGGCTAGCCTGGCCTGAAGAAGGTGCATCATTGTTCCCCGGATTAACTAGTAACTGCTGGCCTCGGTTTGGCTGTGAAGTTGGACACTGGCTCTCCACTGGTTCCACCTTCACCATTTCCAACTTGGGGGATGAATGCATCTCATCTACAATCTGGAAGACAGCCTCCAAGTTTACTTCTGTCTTCTTGTTTTCATCAGAGGTGTTGCAGGACCAGTTAGAAGGTAGAAATTCAACAGGGTATGAAGACTGCATTGATGGGTTCTGGCAAGGTAAAGGCAACAAATATATTTATTCCATTTATCTATTTGTTTTTGGCATATATGTTATGCTCTTTCAACAATGTCAACTGGGCCCTCCACAAACAATGTTAAATGCCACCAAATCATATACAAACATGCATTAAAACCATGTTAACATTATCATTCTGGTTTGGCTTAATAATTCAAACACTTCCATTTTTCCTACCAAATGAACAATACGCCTTGTCTAATGAGGTGTAATTTATAAGTGTGGAGCAGACAAGGGGCATGAAGCATTATTAACGCCTTTTGGGTTAGGAACATATGAACATGGAAAGCTTCTTATACTATGTCAGATACCCTGGTGTATCAAGATGATGATGATGATGATGATGATTTACAAAGATTTAGCTGGAGAAGCTGGGGATTGAACCTGATAACTTTTCAATGAGGTGTTCTACCACTGAGCTGCTGCATTTTTGATGTTCATTAAAAACAAAAATGTTTTATTTCAATACCATGAACACATCAGATGGAAAGGATTGTGGCCTGCACTGTGAGAGAAGAGAGGTAAACAGTCAAGCCAAGCCAAGTCCACCAAGTGTGTGTGTGTGTGTGTGTGTGTGTGTGTGTGTGTATACTGGCTGCCTCCACTAAACAGCCCTTTAGCCTTCTGGAATTTAACTGACCCATCCTGCTCCCTATACTGGGTAAAGTGGTATGGCAATGAGACATGGGATGAATAACAAGGCCTCAGACAAAATGTTTCTAAAACAAAAGACAATTTTAGTTAAGGTTTTTGTAAGGCAAAACGATTTTAGAAGAAAATGATTTTAAAAGGAAAAGTAATTTTACTTCTCTTTGAAACTTAGTTATTTGTGAGTACTTGTTTATATCAGTCATTTGGCTCCAAAACAATGTAAAGAGTTCACACACTATTCTCTCATTTATGAATTATTTAAGCAGAGACTGGATGGACGTCTGTCAAGGAGGCTGTAGTTGTCTCTTCCATTGCAGATCTTACATTGACTTGATAACCTACAATGTCCCTTCCAGCTCTCTTATTATATGAAGTGTTTTCTTTCCATTTATTTTTCAATTTTGCAAAACAACGCTTCTTATGCATTGATATGTAGCTGAAGTAGCGAACCAGAATGAAACTCTTTTGATACACGGGCTATGATCCAAAGACATGTTCAATTTGTTCTGTATGACCAAGGAAGCTTTGGTCTTGTGTTTCTCAATCTGCAGCTCCTCTCTGGCATATAGCAAGCCACTTTTGAAACAGAGGAGAACTTCAAAAACAGCTTGTGATGCAAACATCAAAAGAGTCTGCTCTTCAAAGTCAAATATTGCATTAGGTATGCCTAAAGTGGCTCATTAGATCATGGCCAATATACTTGCTTATTTGACTCACCTGAAAATAACTGCAGTGTGTATAGGTTGAGGCAGTAGGACTAGCACAGCCACTTAAGGGATCCATGTGGGTAGGTGGAGAGCAACACTGTAATACAGCTGGAAAGGGAAAGAAAAGGTAAAATAATAATAATAAACTTTCCCAACCATTAAGAAACCTCTCTGGATTGTATTTTTAAATACATACTATAGTTCTACTAGCTCCAAACTAGCACAAAAATGCAATATTCTATCTGCACATAATGGAGAAGGAACAGCCTGGTTTCAGAGAGGTATTAAAGAGGAGGAATGCAAAGCTTGGCAAAGACGTACATAGAAAGCAAAAACACAGGGTTTCAAAAATAGCAGGGTACTCTTGCCAAAAGAGAGAATAGTTTTGCTGATGTTTGCTACTATTTCCGTTTTAAAAATCCCATGCTCTACTGAAAAGTATATGGCCCTGCTCAACAATGTCTAGATTTTGACGTATGAATAAATGTCTATCTTATTTTGTGTCCAGTTTTCTTTCTTAATTTAGAAGACATTCACACCATACATGAATATACGGTAAATGATAAAACTTATTTAGAACATCAGCCAGTGGGATGAGTGAGTATGGCTTTGTACTGCTTTTCACAGTGATCTTAAAAAGACACTTTACAAGGTATATAACAATCATGCAACCGTATTCCACTTTTTTGTAAACCACTTTGATGTTTCTTTGGTTTTACATCAATTTTGTTAAATAAATAAATTCCACGCTGTGCTCATGTATTATTTTTTTAGTTGCTTTTTCACTTTCACTAGTGTCCTCAAGGTGGCTAACAGCACTTATAAAATACAACAGAGCTCTTCCACATTTGCTTGCACAAAGCTTACATGGAGGCTAGACTCTATCAAGTCTTTATTGGTCATGAGTTCTGATTTTGCAGAGAGGCTATGCAACATTGAAAATTCATTTTGATCTGCTTGTGAGGTGTTGCCTGTTAATCCCGTGTTCATCCCACACATTTTCCCATCACTTTTCCAATTGCAAAAAGTCAGCTTTTTTTTTTTAAGTGGATTTCTCTCACTGGGGCAAGAGAGCCCTTTAATCCACTTTACTTGTGCAAACCTAAATTTTCTGGTATGTGCTCGAATCCCTTCAGAAAACTAACAGTTTGGAGGTGACCCAAGAACCACACCAGCCTCACTGGAGCAGGAGCAGGCATCAGAGGTCCCTTCCCACAGGGCAGTTGCTGTAATTTGGCAACCAGCTTATGTTCACAAGTGTGGTACCAGCTCAAGGGGCAATTACATTTTCCTACTATTGTAACTAGGACCGGAAAAATCCTCAAGATCCTTACTCTCCCAACAAATGAGTGGCAATTGCAAACTTATTGTGTTGTAAACAAAAGCTCTAAAATTTAAAGAACTGCTTGTCTCATCCAAACTAAAATGAAATCAGTTCACTGCTGGCATGGCAGGCTGTAATGCATTCCAAATAAGAGGCAAGTAATGAATCTAGGCTAGAGGTGCCTGCTGCAGGTAAAACCTCATGTAGATAGCCCAAGCACCATGCTCTGAATATTGGCAAACAAAGACCCCATGGGGGTTACTTCTCTATATGACCCAGAAAAACACCTTCCAAGCCCAATAATGGTGATTAACCAGACCCAGGGCTGGTTTGCACAACATTTCTACAATAAATTGCGTCCCATAGGTCAGATCTATCTGTCCCAACCTGGCTCCAGTAGTGGTACCTAAAACCCAATCTTAGCAAGGAAGCCACAAGAAGAGACGGCTGCGTACCTGCTGCTCTTCTTGGGACTCCTCCAAAGAAGCCTGCTGCAGAGGGATGTGTAAGCCAGATTGTTCTGCATGTATGCTTCCAATTAGCAGATGAATCTCTTCCAAGTGAAGCATCCTTTTTTTGTTCCCACAAGAGCTGATCTGTGCATACAAACTTTCCCCCCATTATTGAATGAATGAATTAAACAATGGGGGACAAAGGTGGGAAGTATTGCAACATAATTTTCAGGTGAACAAAGGAAGAGCCATAAGCCAAGCCTGTTCCTTAGTGGGAATACACTTTGTTTAGAGTATCTAATTTTTTCTGTCCTTCTGTTGTGATATTTTTGTTAAGTTCATACTTTTGTCTCTCTGCCCATATGTAACATATTATATTGTATATGCACAACATTATTCACATAATGTCCACTGTATTTCAGAGGTCACTTCACTTTATATATTCCTTCTTCTGAATCTGGTTGTGCGCCATTGTGGTAAGATCTGAATACATCCAGGAACACTGATCAGTTGAAGTTTGTCTCCCTGCTGGGAAAGCAGCACCAATACAGCGTTCCCAACCCATACACCAGAAAACAATTGCAGCAGATATGAAAAATGGTGATAGATTCCTCTGCCCACTATAATCAATTAAACCACAACTTTTGAAAAGATGAAAAAGGAGCACTATGAACCATTTTTCAAATAGCCATAAGAAAAGCCTCCAGGAAAATAAGAAGATTGGTAACGATGTCGTGTGGATGGACTGCAAAAAAAATAGAAAATGAGGAATGGTGATTCCACCCTAAACGCCCTACAACAGTGTCACAAGTTTCCTTCCAAAATATATAATGAGGACAGTGGATGGGACTATGAGATGAAAAATAATCCACAATGGCCTGTGCCTTTTAACTAATGCCAGTCCAATACTTAAAAACCGTTCACCACAGAGAAAGCCTACTTAACGGTCCTGTAATCAGTGTTCAATTGCAGTGATATAAGTCTTGTATAAAGGGCCAAGCACTGTTCAAACAGGATGTATCTTTTGAAAAAAATTCAAGAAAATAAATGCCTTCTTTTTGGATTTACTTTATTTGCATTTTCTTCTTCCCACTATATATAATTTATATTCATCCTGGACAGACATTAGGCTTGTGGAATTTACGTACTTTGATGAGAAATCCACCAAATCCTGCAACTAGATAAAGGTACAAAATTGTGCCTGTGAAGGAAGCCAGATTCAAAGTAGTGGCCCATGGGGCAGAGTAAATGGTCTACCCTATAATCCATGAGCCCTACACTTGAATACCCTACGTAAGTATCATTCTATATCTGAATTACTACAGATCAGAGCTTTTTTTTTTTAGGTGAGGAGGGCGTCGGTCTGCTCTTGCTATTGTTAAACAACTGGGAGTCAGAAACTCTTCCCAATCTAGTCTGAATAATCCCGTTATCTACCATTTGCTTTCTGCCCACCCTGCATTAAAGCACACTTGTATGTTGTTGTTTTCTGAAATACCTAGATCAGGTTACCTGTTGGGTAGTAAGCTTGGGAGTATGGTGCTGAAGCTGCGTAACTGGTATATTTCTGGGATGATGCAGCAATCGTCTGCGGTCCTTGCTGAATGTGCACTGAGGTAGCGCTGGGCTGCAGAGTGTAAGTTACCTCAGTTGGAAACCTCTGGAGCACAGGAAATGGAACTCCTTTGTCAGAAAAAGTTGATGTCTCCACCTGCCCTGGGAGCATCCCAAGGGAGTTCTGCCATGTTCTTGGAGGAAGAGGAGTCCGTTCTGAACCTTTCAGTGGGAAGGTATTTTGGTTGTGAGATGATGGTGACAGGTATGAGTATGGAGATAAATTATCTCGCCGAAAAGACCGGTGAAACTGTCCTAAAGTCAGTGGTGCTGCATAGGGAGAGGGAAAGAAAGTATTCACTGGATTATTAACAAGCATAAAACAGTAGATACCTCAATATTAGCTATAATTAAAATATTACAGAGAGCAAGCATTTTATTTCAGCAAGCATTTTAAGTTATTTCTGATTTAAAGGTCTTAATGATTTTTATCTCTATTGTATTTGCTGAGTTTGGGGAAAGTGTGCACAAAAATGCATATATTACTGAAAATAACATACAAAAAACATATTCTGCATCTGGGAAACTGCTTGCAAAAAAATAGTCAAAACTGCATGCAGAAATGTGCTTATTATGAGAAATTCACATTAATAGCTGACACATTTTCTTGAGGATTATTAAAAAAAATTGCTGCAGAAATGTGAACTGGATTTAAGATTGGAAAAATGAGGAACCGGAGAAACTGAAATTGACATATTTGTCCATCCATATGTACAGCCCTGATCCAAGATTTAACTGTGAGCCCTTCCTGTTTTTCGCATCAAACTATGCCCAGGATCTCACTACAAAGCTTAAACTTTAGAGGGATACACAGCCTGAATTTCCAGCTCAGAATCAGAAGCTGCCATTTAGATAGCAGGCAGGACCATGATGCCAATAGCCTGACTTTACTGCCACATCAGTGTTGCAAACTCTTTTGAATTATATGTGCAAATTGAAATTGGAGGAGTGCAGTGTGATGGAGGCTCCTTGCATAGTTTTCATTTATATATTAAGGTATTTGTGTCCTGCACCCCAAAAAGATCCCAGGGAAGTTTATAACAAATATACACACAATTGTTATCAAATTTTAAAATAAAGAAACGAAAACACAATAAAATCTAAAAGCAACAGAAAAGCAAATAAAAAACTAACCAGAAATTAATATTCACAATTAAAATAACTAAGAAAGAGCTTTAACTAACGCTAAAACAGCATCAGCATGGAAAGCCAGGAGAGCATCTTTAGTAGGCATACCTTGGAAATGGGACACCATCATCCCTTTCTCTGGTTGCCACTTGCTATATATTATTATTATTATTATTATTATTATTATTATTATTATTATTATTATTATTTACAGTCTCAAACCCTGACGGGCTCTAAAGGTAAGCACCAGTATGCAGAGCTGGGTCTAGAAACAGACCAGGCCATTTAGACTACGTATGTCCCTGAATACCAACTGCTGGCTGCCAGGGAATCACAAATCAATAAAGTGCTGTTGCACTCATCTTCTGCTTGTGGGCTTCTTAAAGGCATCTGGTAGGCCACTGTGAGAACAGGATGCTGGACTAGATAGGCCTTCAGTCTCATGAGGCAGAGCTCTTATTATAACTCTCGCCCAGTTAACAGACTGACAGCTGTTTGGTTTTTTAAAACTAACCAGTTTTGACCATGAGAAGTTGTCCTTGTATTTTTATTTTTATTCGTATAGGATCTCTAGATAAAATATTTTTAATGGCAATTTGTTGTTTTATATCCTGCTGCTTCAGCATTTCCACTGTTAAAACAGCTAACATTGTTTTAATTCATTGTTATTCACTTCCCTGAGCTAAACTGAGGATAAGTGGATGTTTTAAATAAATTTGTTTAAAAAGAAATTAACAAGGGCCATGGCACAGTGTATGCAAAAGGTCCCAAGTTCAATACCGAACATCCAGAACTCCAGAAGGGGCTGGGAGAGACTCCTTGCCTGAACCCCTGGAGAGCCCCTGCCTGTCAGCGCAGACAATATTGAGCTGCATAGACCAGTTTCCTATTTGTCACATTCTATTGTATTTGTGGGCTTTTCTTGTATGGATGTGGTATTTGTGTAGGAATTGTGTGTTGTGTGAAGAGTCCCTGTCTATAAGGTGTCTCAGGCAAATTCACTGCTCTTCTAAAGGGTGGGCCTTCTTTATCTCCCTGCAGAGGTTAGCAGTACTTTCACCCATTATTGATGTTTATACATTTCCTCCTCAGGCTGAGCTGGGGGGAAGATAGATATAAATTAAAAATGTATATTGTGTTAAAAATGGAGGAAGGGCAATCTCCAACCCAATGTTTTGCCTCCTGTTTCCTTTCCTTTTGTATCATTAACCTAGTAGGACCATCAGCTACACAACCTCCTCTTTGGGTTTGAGGCTAGGGCTCGAAATACTGTGCAGTCATTTTTGCACCCTACTGGGTATGCAAAAGAGGAGAGGCTTGTGAACGTTGCTTAATTGTAGCAGCTATAAAAATAAATATCATTATTCCTTGGGCTGAGGAAAGTAGTAAAGGAAGAGTGAGACAATGGCTAGGATAAGAAATGGTCCAATTTGTTTAGCAAGACTAATTCTTCTTTATAGAGGTGCTCTACTTTTTCTTGGGCGGGGGGGGGGGTGATATAAGATGCAAACTGCACCAGCTAATTGCAGTATACAGCGACAACTAGTGTACAAAATGAGCTAGTGCACACTTGCCCTAAAGGTTGGGAACAGATAAAATGTATTTGTGGGCATATCTACACAGCAAAATTCAGTCCACTTAACCACCTGTTTCTCCTCAAAAAAAATTAATAAATTGTAGCCCTGACTAGGATCTCAGGTTCTTTATTTTCCATTGTTCTCTGAAGAAAGCAAACTTGAAATTTACAGTATATGCATTATGCAATAGGACAGTATCATGAAGGGGGAGTTATTCTGCACTGATTTGCAATAGAAGAGACTCCTGCCCCACATCTATCGCAATGAGTGCAACAGTAATGTAGATGGAGTTTGTGGTGGGAGGAGTCTTCTCAGCTAAGGCATTGCAGAGCTGAAACACATGAAGTGGGAGAGGGAAGGAGATAGAGCACCTGCTACCACCACCAACCTTCTGGAGTATGACTTTGTGAATATCCTGTGATCTTGTTTTCTGAGGTTGCGTGTTTAATTTTAGTTAATATAAATTAGATGCTTGTGGAGGTATCTGAACTTTCCTATGGTACTCAGAAGCTGGATAGCTTAAGATGGTAACAGAATGGATTTTCCTCCTGCCCTTTCAGTCAGTACATATGGACACAGTGGGAGATTCAAACAAGCGTTTTTGTGATTATAGATCCAGAGGATGAGGTTTAATCTGGACCAAAAGGCTGATTCAGAGAATGTTAGAACTGAAGTGAATGGCATTACTTGAAAAGAGGCTAGATGAATTTCAACAGTGTCTATTTTCATACCCTAGGAAATTGGGCAGAGGCATGTGTATGAATGGAACTATGTCCACATGTGGTACCAAGGTGCTTTCAACTTGTTCATAGGGGGCTTAAATCTGAATGCTAGAACTAAACTCTGGTGCTTGCCTGTCATATGTATTCCACATCAGCACTGAGTAACTGCAGCCACATTCACACATCCAACCATTATGTGGGACTAGAAGTTTCCATGTAAAAATGAAAGTGAATTTTGCTGTAAGGGGCCAGGAACATACAGTCCAATTCTATGTATTTTGAGTGGCAGCAGCTCTCCGTGGGCTGCTAAGAACGGGGGGGGGGGGGGGGGTGTCACTGTGTGTTGTTTCTGCAGCAGACCAAGTTTTGTGGCCCCTTAAAGGCTAATATATTTATTATGACATGAACTTCCATCCTGTGTGACCATATACATATGTGTAATCTAGAACTCTGTCAACTGTGGGCAACACTTGGTGATTCTGTTGAAGCAGAATGTTTATGCCTTTTTTCAGTTTTAAGATTCATCTTTAGCTAATTCATATTTGGAACTAAGGCACATGCCAACTACATATGCTAAAAATGTCTTAGTTCCATCGAAGCCTTTTCTATTTACCTGGTCTATATATTACCGTGACAGATAAATTTTATTTTACGCTGTTATTTTATATTGGTGGGTTTTAAAACGTGCATTGAATGTTTTTTATTCTTTTGCACAGCGCACTGGGATTTTTAACTATTGAAGCAGTCTGTATGCAATTTAAATGTCTACTCAGAAGTAAGCTCTACTGAATCCCACAGAGCTCACTCCTAGGTAAGTAGAGCTAGGACTGCTGCCTAAAGAGATCCATAAAATGGGTGCCACAATTTTTGCTGCCCTTGTTCAAGAAACTAAATGCTTTTTTTGTGGGTGGGTGGGGGTGTGAGGTTGAACCCTGGAGGCTCTTTCGACGGCCCCTCTTCCCCTTGGCAGGCTGTGGTTACTCTGCACGTGCTCAAGAGCCTTCTGGTCTTGCAGGAGCTGTTGCTGCGTCGCGCCGTCTCTCTCACCGGGCTTGTTGTCGCTGCTCTTGGCGGCCGCCCCGGCGGCGGAGGCGGCGGCTGCTGCTGCCACGGCGGCGGCGGCCTGCCCCGCGGGGCTGTTGTGCTGCTGGTGGTGCTGGTGCTGCTGCGCCAGAAGGGCCTCCCCGCCGTGCAGGGAAGTGCTGAGGAGGCGCTGGAAGCGGTTGGGCGGGCGGCTGGTGACTTCCAGCCCGGCGGCCAGCTTGGCTTTGTTGGCGCTGGTCAGGCGCTTGAGGTGCACCAACAGGTCGGGCCGGTCGCGGCGAAAGTGCGGGCTGTGGAAATGGTGCAAAGGGCCGCCGGGGGCCGAGGACGACGACGAAGCCGGGGAAGAGGAGGAAGCCGAGGAGGCCGAAGAAGACGAGGCCGACCCTCCTCCGCCTCCCCCTCCGGGCGGGCCCAGCACCACTTTTCGGAAGCCGTACAGGTTGAGCTGGCGGATGAAGCTGGTGAAGTTGGTGGTCTTGAATAGCTCCGGGGAGGCGGGCGGCCCTGAGGGGACGCCCGACGACGAGGCCGAGGCGCCGCCTCCATCGCCGCCTGGGCCGCCTCCCCCAACGGCCGCCACCGCCGCGCCTCCCCCGGCTCCTCCTCCTCCCCCGGCGCCCAGTAGCTCCGCCTCGAACAAGGGCTGGTCAATGAGGAGCCCTTCGCCGCGGGCGTCCCAGCGGATGGAGCGGAAGCGCGGGCTGTTCACCAGCCGCCACAGCTTGGCCGGGAAGTTGTTGGGGTTGATGGGCGCCGCCGAGAGCAGCGGGTCCTCCATGGCGCTTCTGAGGAGGAAGAAACGGGCGGCGAGGCCTCGCGCGCACCTCAGAGCGAGACACCCCTCCTTCTTTCCCCTTTCCTTTCACTCGTTTCCTGCCCCCATGGCCCCCGCCTCAGGACGGCCCAACGGACGGACGGACGGCGCGAGGGACCGGCGGCTTTTTTTTCCTCCCCCAACGGCCGCCGCCGTCAATCACCCGCGGGGCCGCCGCCGTCGAGGCAGAGGCGGGCGGGAAAGGCACGCGCCGAGGCCGCTCTCGTTGTCTCCCGCCAAAACCGCACAACCGACCCCCACAACAACGGCGATTGGGCAAACACATAAAAATATAGACACAACAACGACAACAATAATCATTTGACAAAACAGTAAACAGTAACGATAACTTATTGCACACGCGGCGGCACGTGCCTCGTGTGTTGCCAGGCTATCTTTGGGATAGGCGACTTGATACCGGCGAAAATCTTACGGATTTTCTCATCCATTTCCTCCCCTCGCCCCCAAATCCGCATCTCGCAGTTCTTTGCTTCGTTTGCGTGCTATTTCTGCAAACTGAACAAGTGCATCTTTTAAAATAATAATCAGCTCAGTTTTCAGAGTTCCCTTTTACTCCCTCCCTGAGATCATGTGCAAATGTCATTAAAAAACAAAAACAATTAATATACACCTTGGCTACGTAAACACAAATGCGCATCATGGAAATAGTTAACATATAGCAAATTGGTATAGGTTGTAACAAATGAGCCTCTGTACAAAGGATGCTTTGCCCTCACCTCAAGAGCACAAGATTCTGCACTCTTGGAATCACCTCCTTCATAA
Organism: Podarcis muralis; assembly: GCF_964188315.1. Classification (NCBI taxonomy): domain Eukaryota; kingdom Metazoa; phylum Chordata; class Lepidosauria; order Squamata; family Lacertidae; genus Podarcis; species Podarcis muralis. The sequence continues at coordinate 30,696,356 of NC_135669.1, forward strand.
ACAGGCTAAAAATACATTACACACAGCACATGAATAAAATTCCTGTTGGCTCACAACTTGACATGGATACTACAATTTTTATTACCTTTATATCCCCTTTCCTCCAAGGAACTCAATGTGGTGTACGTAGCCTGAGTCCCATAACTATTACAAATTTAAAAGGGTGCTCTGAGCCAGTGAATGGGTGGCTGGCTGGCTTTTCCTAGAGGATGTTACCATCAATGGTGAGAACAGGATGCTGGACTTGATGGGTCCCCTTTGGCCAAACACAGCAGCTGGGTTCCTATGTTCCTCATTCTCAAACTTGGTGATTGAGGGAGAACTGCATGTGTTGAGGACACTTTCCCAACTTATGCAAAAAATGCATATACATAAACCATAGTGTTTGAACATTACACTAGCGGTACCCACCCTTAACTGTAATTGTCACCTAAATCTGAAAATAATTAAATGTAATAAATGTAGCTCTGTGCATATACAGAGCTTTTCCCCTTGCCACTAATAAACTAACAAACCTCGCCCCATGCTCTTAGAATTGTCACCCCAATTTATGTAAGTGCCAAAAATATACTAGGTGCTTTATATGAATGAAATGCACAGGGCCCCGCAGGTGGCCTTAGAATCAGCAGGGTTGCCAAGTAGGTCTGAGCCCCCACCCCCACACTTAAAAAAAAAAGGGGGGGGGGATATTTTAAGATGGCTTTAGTCATTTGTCAGCTCAGGCTTGGTGGCATGGGTTAGGAAACCTCTCCTGTAAAAATGCTGCTGCAGCAATGGCCTTCCAGTGCTTTTGCATGTCTGGAATACACCCTTGAGCTGTGACGGCTTCTTTGCTTGCTGGGGTGGAAGCGTGTGTCTGTGTGGAAATTCTGACTTTTACATGGCTTCCCTTCTGTCCAAAGGGAAGAGTCATATCTGTTCCTCCAGCCACTTTTGCCTGAGGCCCTGCCCAACACTGGCATACATACAGGCCCTGGAAAGTTGCCCTGTGAGGGAATGCAGACCTTGGACCAGCTGGCTGGGGCTGATGGGAACAATTATCCAAAACATCTGAAGGGCACCAGGTTGCCAAAGGCCGTTTGAATGATTTTATCTAAATGGCTTTGTTTTGCCTGAAAAGCCATATAAAAACATTGCCTGCCATGTGTTGAATATTCAGCTTGAAATTTCTCAAGCCAGGGACCTGTCATTTATTATTTTTCTGCAAAGTGCTGTGGAGTCCATAATGGCACTGATCCCAGCCTGCTCTTGACACAGTTAAATTAAGGGCCCTCTCCAAGCTGTTAACCACCAACCTTTTCTTTTGAAAAGCCATTTTTTCACCTAGGAGAAACAGAGCAGCCCCGGTTATATCCTCCTCTAGGAAAGGCTCCAGGAAGATCATTCATTCACTCATGATTAAATAAAACGGTCCAACAAAGCAGCACTAATATAGAGATTTTATTCAACTGTATTGAATTTCTTACAGCACATTGCCTGTCACAAAGCTATTGATCTGATTTTGGAGTTGTTTTTTGCCTGAAGACAGTGACACAAATTCATGAGAGCTGAAAGCAGTTTTGATTAACCATGACTTGGAAGGGTCTTATTCTACTTCTGTTTTCGGATTTTTGTTCAACATCTGTGCAAATGAGTTGGAACCAAACCTGAACTCTTCCTCCTATTTCCATCACTTCACATGGACAAAGCTCAGAATATGGCAAAATTGGAGATCCCACCTTTTAGCAATATGAGGTGTGTGGTGTGTTTTTTTGCTCCTTGAAAGAGGCCACAGGGCAACTCAAGGAGATCCAGTGTCAGAGGATGATGCTGGCTTTTAGGCTTATGACCAAAAGCAAGCTGAAATGTGGAAGAAAGAATAAGGTAGACAGAACCACTAACTTCACTGAAAGTTTTTTTTATAAAAAAAAAAATCAGCCAGGAATAGACTGCTGGCAAGAATGCAATCTGAGTGTGGAGAGGGCAGTATTTTCGCATTCTTGAGACAAGATGTCTTGGCCCAGCCTATTGGTGGAGCATCTGAGAGCTCTTGGAGCAGCTGGAAGAAACCCTCACAATCCTGTTCACTCTACAAACCCCCCTGCAGATGTACTACACTTCAGTAAAAAGTGATCATGAACATTGCGCTCATGAAAAGCTGTGGAAATGTTGGCCGCATCTCACTCCCCTTTTGTAAAGCATGTAAGTGCTCGTTTGGATGGAAGAGAAAGTATTAGGGGAAAGTAATTGATACAGTCACTGAAGTGAAGCATCTATAAATCAAGAGAGACATTTCCAACAAGGGGGTTTATTGATGTCAGAATGAGCTGGAGAGCAGTTTTGTGAAGGTGGTGATGATGATGATGGCCTTTTATATTACCCCTTGCAGCTTCTTGAGTGACAGGAACAGGAAGTCCCTGTCTGAAAGTGTTCGCCGCCTCCCATTTGTGAAATTGGCATTCTTCCCTCCCTCCCTCCCTCCCACCCCCACCCCCCACTTTTGTTCTCCAGACTACAGTTTTTAAGTGCAGAGAGAAATAACATTAGCAGCATTTTGGACTGAAACCCTCAAGCACACTATAAACAGCACATTCCAGGAGGTAAAGAAAACCTACACAGACTGCCCCCTCCAGGCACCAGGTTTTCAGGATAAAAGAGCAACCAGAAATAGACACAAGTGCAGCAATAAGGAGTGGAGGAGAATGACACACTGTGGTGTAGATCGAGGGAGGCTCGAGGTGTCTCCTGCGAAGACGCCAGGCGGGAACTGGCTGCCCAAAACCCACAGAGGGCAGGAAGTGTATAGCAAGCCAAACTTAACTGCTTTCCACAAGCAACAGCCCAGCTGCCGGGGCAAAGAGTCTTACTCCCTGAAGGGACACAGGGAAGGGACAGAGAGAGAGATGCTCTGCTTAGTATGGAAGTCCCCACCCCAGCTCCTGCTTTTTGTACTAGTGCTGGCCTTGAGCCACTCAGGGAAGTGGTTGGCAAGCCGAACACAACTGAGACGTGACAGACACAGCCAGAGTGAGCTCCTGCAGATGTACAACTCTGAGGCTGCAGTCTTCTTCTTCCTTGCACAAGTCAACCTGCCTGCCTTTGTGAGGTGGGGGAGAAGAGGGTCTGGTTCTGATCATACCTTCCTATTGCTTTTGGGAACAAGGCAGTTGTAATCTGCACCACATCCCTCGCCAGCCCTCTGAAGTAAAGACACCGCGGTCTCCGATTTAGCCTCAGGTCTTCAGACCACAAACAGTACCATGAGGTGGGCCATATCACACTCTTTAATCCAATTTCCTCATCTCCAATACACGGGGCACCAAGTGGGGGAAATCGCCAACAGTGCATACAAGGCTTGGTGATCAAGTGCTGCGCTACCGACCTCCTCAGCTGCAGCAGAGGCAGCCCCTCCCCTTTCCTTCCAGTCTGCAAGTTGAAAAGGCCAGGCCTTGACAAGTTTTCCTCTGCTGGCGTTCAGCTAGAAGCGGTGGCAATGGGCTTCTTCAGATGCTGGCTCATAAGTTCCCTGGCACGGGATACCTGGATGTGATCGTAACAGGTGTTGCAGACGAGGACCGGGTCATAGAGCTGCTGATCAGGAATGGGCAGCTTCAGGTGGCAGCAGCTGGCACAGAACACGTTCCCACAATTCCTGGGCAAGGAGTAAAAGAACACAAGGACAGCTGTCACCCTGGAGCCAAAGTGGTCTGGAATGGGGAGGATCTTGTCTAAAGAGAAGGGGCTTCTGTTATCTTGTTTGGCACAGTAATGGATCAGACAATGTCATCCAAGCAACCCCAGGTATTCTGCTGCACTGTGGTTCTTCAGTAGCCCCTGTGGCCTAAGGAACAGACTCTCCTGTGGGGGCACTGGGAATATAGCATGAATTAACCAGAGATTCTTACATCTGCTATGCACTACTTTTTGGCTTATAAGTGGGAATGGAAGAGCAGTTGCTTGCAGGGAGTGCCCATAGCTCAGCGGCAGAGGACATATTTGAATGCAGGAAGTGCCAGGTTCAGTCCTTGGCATCTCAGTGGGGCTGGGAAAGACCTTCAGCTTTATATGTTCACATAAAGCTGGGCTAAAGCACTGACAGCTGATTTAGCCCACAACTCCTGCTCAGAAACCTTTCATCCCCACTCCCATTTTGTCCTCCAAGCTTTCCATTTCAGCTCTGCTTACAGTACTCAACTATCTCCTCACAGAATTCCATCTTTGCCCTTTCCAACTTTTTCCCCTTTCTGTAAGGCCTCTCACTTCCCCATGTATGCCAACGTACCTGTACTTTCTATACATTGGGCCAAAAAAATTCTTAACTACACATGGCAGAGGGTTGCACCAGGTGATCCTTGGGTCCCTTCCAACCCTACAATACTATGATTCTGTATACACTGATGGGGTCTGAGCAAGTGGTGACTGACCAGGAAAAGGATCTTGGCGTTGTAGTAGATAGCTCAATGAAAATGTCGACCTAGTGTGTGGCAGCTGTGAAAAAGGTGAACGCCATGTTAGGGGTCGTTAGCAAAGGGGCTGAAAATAAAACTGCCAATACTGTAATGCTTTATGGAATTCTACAGTGCAGCCACACTTGTGTACAATTCTGTTCGCCACGCCTAGAAAGGATATTTAAGGGCTGGAAAAGGTTCAGAAAAGGGAAACCAAATTGATCAAGCGGATGGAGCAACTCCACTTCAAGAAGAGGCTGCAACATTTGGTGCTAGGGGCTCAGCCACACATCCGTGTGCCCCACCACTTTCCCCCAGGGAAACTTGTGGTTTATTGCTGAATCGGAACAAACATTTGTTCTGACTTAACACTAAAGGAGTGGGTTTTCCAGGGGGAAGCCCTGAGGCAAAGGCAAAACCACTTGGACCCATGTCTAGAAAGCAGCAGACAAAACTGCTTGGAAAGAAGGACAAAATGGTCTTATGAATGAACACATGCAAAACAGACACAGACATCCCTCCACCCCTAGGTCTGAACCAGCAGAGCTCTCTTCTTATATACCTATTATTTTATCTTGCTTATTAATACTACAGTCTTGTTAAGGCACTGATTTAGTACTTTCAGGAAAATGCTGTCACCAGCAAAAAAAAACACACAAAACAAACAGGACTTAGTGGATTGTAACCCCACAGAGTTTTAAGAATGGCTTTTCTAGGAATATTCATTATCCAATTTTTCACCTTGTAAAAGCATAACATCAGGCAAACTGTTTATACAATTTTTAAGTATAAAGGATGTAATCTAAAAATACTGATGTAGTAAACATCTTTGTTAATTTCCTGAGAGCAAAACACTCTACACTCTTCCAAGCATTTAAGCAAAGGGTTGGCAATAACACTGGCCGACCGTCCCATCCTTGCCAGGAAAGAAACCATTCCTCCTGCTCTCCAGTGGGGAATCTGCTGCCCAGTCCTTCTCAAAATTCTATTCACCATGAACATTTGAGATGTAGTTACTGAACTGAGGGGAAGAAAAATAAAACAGACAACTGACGAGGAAGAGTCATAGCAGTTGCTAAGCGTTACCTGCAGTGGTGCCTGCGTTTGGCTAACCAGAACTCACAGTCACAGTTAAAGCAGTGTGAGGCCATGTGGTCTGGAACCCAGCGAGTGACCTGCAGAGAAATCACAGTGTGTATCTGTTGGTTAGAAGGATATTCGTATACAGAGTCAGGGAGCAGAATTTACTTGGCACATTTGAAAGCTTTGCTTGGAGTTCTGTGTTTCCAGCACTTCCAGTTTCAGAAAAGTGTTTGACACACAGGAAACAATTCAGAAAGGGGCCACATTGACAGTTTAGGATGGGAAAAAGCAAACGATAAAATGAATGTTTTCTCTAGAAATAGGAAGAATGCTGAGTTTTCAAGCATCAGAAAGGATGTCAGAGAGTAATTGCTCCTTGGAGTAGACTGGCATTCCCCATCCTGGTGCCTCCACAAGTTTTGAACTAGCACTCCCATCAGCCTCAGTAAACACAGCCATTGGTCAAAGATAATAGGAGTTGCAGTCCAAAACATATGAAGGACATCCAGTTAGGAAGTCCAGAGTAGACAAATAAGGGGTACTTCTAGAAATACAGTTCATTAAACCCTTAATACATCCAGATATAGTGAAATGCAAGAGAGTTTGTAACACCAAATCTAGGATGGGGCAATAGCAGACACACACACACAAAAATAATAATGGAAATACTGAGCTTCCCATGTCATGCTACTCATGTCAGCCATGCAGCTGCTTCCCATGTCATGCTAGCCAACTAAGGAGATGCAACAAACCTCAGTTTCCCTTTTATCGACAGGCTCCCAGCTTGCTTCAGATAGACAGTCTTCACTGTGGTCAGAGTAGAAGTCCTCATTTTCACTGCCATCCGATTCCTTGAGGCAGGTCTGCAAGGAAGGCCACGACAGCCATTAGCTAATCTGTTACATACCACACACATTTCCACCTCCCCCTGAAACCTCAGTATCCTCTAATAGTGAGTTGGGAATAATTACGCTCACAGGGGCATCGGAAGCTGCCTTGTATCAGGTCAAGCCAACTGTCCCATCTACCCCAGTATCTACTGTAACCAGTAGCACTTCTCCAGAGTCTTAAGCAGAGGGTCCTTCCCATAACAGCTGCCTGATCTTTTTATAACTGGAGTTTCCAGAAATGGAACCTAGATGGGACTCCCACAAGCAAATCATGAGCTCCCCCACTGAGCTACAGACCCTCTTCCACCAACAGAACAGTGGAGTGGGAGACTGGGGAATTCTGGAATGCCTCTGTGGGAAGAGAGGGGGAGACAAGAGGAGACGCAAGCAAGGAACAAATGATTCTCAGAACTATGTGAATGGAATCTGGCAGCGTGTACGCCTTATCTGCTCCACCAGAACCTCACAGCTTTGTAGCTATGTTCTGCTTGGAACCCACTAGGAGACAGAGATGCCTCTGAGGCAGGTGTGTTGTTGATGACCTTTCAACTCCTCCCATCTACAATTAAATGATTGCATGCCTTCCCCAGGGGCTGCTGAAGAAACCACACCCGCAAGCCGTCACTTACGAAGTCGTCTTCGTAGTCCATTTGCGGTTCAGCTGGAGGCGGGTAGCAATGGCGAATGTCCAGCCTGAGCTGCAGCTCCCGCACCTGCCTGCGTAGTTGCTCAACCTCCTGCTTGTAGGTGGCCTCGATCTGCCGCAGCCTGTGCTGGATCACGTCTGTTGGGAAGGGGAGCCCGTCGTCGTCTAGGTAGAGTGGAGGCACTGGGGAGGGGCTGCTTGGTGGTGCGTGCTTGGAGCCGAGGGCCTGCTTCAGATGGCAAGGGAGCCACACCTTGCTGGACTTCCCAGCATAGCCTGCGCAGTGGGTGCCGGAGTGGCTGGAGCAGCCAGGGGGCTTTGCACTCTCTTTCAAAGGCCACTGACCACTGAGGCACAGTCCAGAGGCCCAGAAGTGCCTGCTGCTCAGCCTCTTGTTGCAGCAGCCATAAGAGAGGAGCCGCCGGGGACCCACGTCACCTCCGGGAAGCGACGTCCCCATTCCCTGAAAGCTGTCCCAGCTGGCTCCTAGGAAAGAAAATTCGCTCGTCTGGCTCTGAGAGATCCCTTTCCGCCACAACTCCAGCTGAGCCTTCCCTGTCTGGCTGCCCTCTTCCCCATGCCTGACGCGGCCACTCTTGCCGTCCTCCTCCTCCTTCCGGCATCCAGGAGCATCCTGCCTTGGAACACTCGGAGCTGGTGGAATCCAACGGGGGCCACCCACTGAAGGCTGGAGGGAGGTGTCAGGGCAGCAGGGCTCTGCAAGGTCCAAGGGGCCGTTAGATTCCAGGCCAACGTCTTTTGCATCGTTGCAGAGGAACTTTCCAAGCTGCTCATCCGTTCCAGTCACTTCCCCCAAAGGCTTTGTCAACTGAGAAGCGTTTTGAGTGGGGCAGGGACCTTCCACTGCTTCTGGACTTACAGTTTCTACCTTGGGAGATACACCATTTAATTGCTGAGACCCTCTATGGTCTTGTGATGTCTGTGGCTGTTCAGTTCTGTTGTTTTCAGAGTTCCCATCGCTGGCAACAGGCAAGGGGCGCACTTCTTTTTCTTCCTGCTGCTGTGGAGGCACCTGGGGAGGTTCCTCTCCCACACTCTCTTTGCCAGCTGCCGTCTCCTCAGCACCAGGATGCCTGGGCTCCAGGCTGACCCTGACATCCTGACAGTGGTTGTTCAGGTTCGGATCACTTGATGTGCGGGTCAGCAAGCTGCTGGGATCGCAGGCAGAAAGAAGATCGTCCATAGATCTGGTCTTTGGTAATCTGGAACCACAAAAGGAAACCTTAGGCACTGGAGAGAATGATCTCTCTCTGCCCGTGGAGGCCCTTGTAGGGCCTGAAACAGGATATGGGTTCACCATGGACGCAAGCAGCCAAGTGGCCAGAGCCTGTCCTCACTACCTGAAAGTCTGCCAACTAGTCTCTGGCCCCACGTCAAGTGTTTATGGCCAATGGAGAAAAACCTAGATATTTTCCGAAGGGCTTCAGAGGCCTCACTGTTTCTAATGGTCTCTTTCTTTGATGTTAATGCTCAGTACACAGCAGTTACGACTGTGTATCTCAGGATGAACAGGTTGAGGGGACCCTCAGCAACCATTTGGATAAGAGGCATTCAATCCTTACAATGCACCTTGGCATTTCAAAATGTATCTTATATGGTCCTTTCTCCAAAGCTTTGAAAAAAACAGTAAAGAAATCACCACATGCGTAGAAGCATCCTTTCTTGGTGTGTTAGATTTAAATGTCAGGTTCTTGATAAGCACTGACATTAACAACTCTTCCAAGATTTTTTAGGGCAGTGGGGAATGTCAGAATATACAAGTGGATAATGTGATGGAATACAAAGTAGGTTGAAAGCACCAGAACCTTCCCTTGGACAAGACCCACTGTATATAGTGGAAATGGAAAATATGTGGCAAAATTTGAGCTATGCTCTAGACCTAGAATCATAGAATTGTAGTGTTTGAAGGGACCCAAAGGGTCATCTGGTCCCACCCTTTACAATGCAGAAACCACAGCTAATGCAAGCAGGCATCCTTAGAAACCCTGGTGCAACTCACAAGACAAGGGTCACTTTATCCTACCTGTCAAGAGACCTGCTGCTAAACTCCTGGCTTTGGGATCCAGAAGGCAGGTAGAGGTCCATGCCCTCTTCTCCAAGGGGGCACGGGGAGGATGCCGGGAGATACACAGCCGTCCAGAGGTGCAGTGCTCGCACATGGCATACGGGGTGCAGCACCTGCCATGGAAGGTGGAGAAAAGCAAGCTCAGTCAGGGCAGGACACCTCCCCCTCCTCCAGCACCAGGGGTGGGAATCCCACTCACCTGTTCGCTACCAGGCATGTAGAGCAGGTTGTGGAAGTTCTTGTTGCCGGCTCTCAAGAGGGACCAGACTGAGCAGGTGCGCTTGGCGATGTTGTGGATCTCGCGCTCACAGGGACTGTTCCCCAGGAAGGTCCCATAAAGGCAGGAGTAGGTGTGCTGCACCAATTTCACCTGGAGGAGATGACAGGAAGGGCTTTGGGTTAAAGCTTGCATGAGCCCATCTCCGGAAGAACGCTTTTCATGCTTCTGTGTTATTAAAAAAATATATATACACTGCAAGGTGTCTCAGGACACGGTCGGTAGAAATAAATATATGAGAAATAAATGTTTATAGACTTATATTTGGAAACTACCTGGAGTATTCTTGGCCCTGTGCGCTCACACTTCAGATGCTCATGATTAAAGTACAACTGAAACTAATGACTGGACCAGCCTACCTGCTGTCAAGGGCAGGAGAAAGTGTGTTGCATGAAGAAAGGGAAAACTGTGATGTACTATTTTACGCAATTTGAACTCTTCATTCTCAAATTATTTCTTATTATTAATATCTGATATTCTTTGATTATTATTATTTATCCTGTCTTTTCCCCGGATAGGGTTTCAAGGCAGCTTACACAAATGAAAAGAACACAGATAAAATACAAGCAACCTAAAACATATAAAAATTATAGTTAAAAGGTAATTAAACTCTGATAGAATTAAAAGAATATAAACATTTAATCTCTTAAAATACAGGTAGTCAAAGAGCACAGCCCTGTTGAAGGCCCTTTCCTGAAAGGACTGTTGGAATGGAACAGTCTTCAGCTGCTGGTGGAAGGACAATGACAGAGTCATTCTGGCTTCTCTAGGAATGGAGTTCCAAAGCCTGGGAATTGCCACTGAGAAAGTTCCCTCCCACCAAGCATGCCTGCGAGGGTGGTGGGACTTAGAGAAGGGCCTTCTGGAAACTCTGTAAGCTAAGTGTCTGATTTATTCTAGCCTAAGTATTCTCATGGGGATTGTTTATTTAAAGGTGGATAAGGGCACCAAGTTTCAACATCCTTGGAGCAATCACCATTGTGCTAACTCTGCTATGAAAGAGTAAGAATCTCTCTTCCAAACTTCTCTCTCCAACAAAAGCAGGATGCTGTACAAATAAAATGATGAATGAATGCATGATTTATTCTTTGAACTAAGCTCTTGTGAGCCATCTTGACTCTCCCATTAGAAAGATCAGCCTGTGATAAAATGATGGGTCTACTGTGATTTGCCCCTCCCTAGGCTGTTGCAGGCTCTCTCTTACCAAGAAAGCTTCATTGAACTCAAAAAGGCAGGGGAACTGCTTAAGCAACTGGTGGACAGAATCCAGCCACTGCAGGAAAACGGGGCACTGCTCGTTCTGATCCTCCGCCTTCTCCTGGTGTCCACAGCGATCCCCAAACTTGTGGCCATAATCCAGCCAGTCTGATTCAACCAGCACCTGGAAACCCTGCCAAGAGGAAGGAGAGAAATGTCACCGCCGTAGACCCACTGGGCAGCCCACAATGAAGGGGCAGGAAGCTTCAAGGCTGCCAAAGTCATTCCTCAGATTGTAACATTCCTCCTCATATCCCCTCACTGGTGTTTCCTGCACAACCCCTTGCCTTAGCTCAGCGGCTATAGTTCAGCAGTAGAGCACTCACAGTAAGTCCCAGGTTCAATCCCCAGGTAGGGCTGGATGAGACTCCCTGTTTGAAACTCTGGAGAGCCACCACTGCCAATAGACAATACTGAGGAAGACAGACTAGTGCCCTGACTTACTATAAGGCAGCTTCCGACCTTGAAAGTTCTCCACAGCCTTGCCCTACCCCATTCTTCTGCTCTCCTTTCCATTAGATCGCTTCCTGTGATCTTTAGTCCCAGCTGGGCCACCAGAAAAATCCCTTGATTCCAAATACAACAATGTCCATTCTTCCTTGCTGCTTTGTATGCTTGGAGCACTTTTCCTAGGCAAATTGTGCAGTGCCTTCTCTCACTCGTCAGATCCCAACTCAAAACTCACCTATTCCTTGAACTGGAGAGTTGGGAGCGACACCAAGGGCCATCTGGTCCAACCCCCTGAAATGTAGGAAGTCTAACTCCATGTTACTGTATTTGCCCACTTTCTTCCCTTGCTGTCCCCATCTCCCCTTCCCCCACCAGCTTCCTTTTATCTTCCACATTGTTTGTTTTAGATTGTAAGCTCCTTGAGGGCAGGGTCCTGACTATTCTCATCCTGTAAGGTGCTGTGTGCCTATCTAAAAATAATATGAAGAACCATTTATCCGACCAACTTTATATGGCCGATGATGTCCTACTTTCTTGATTGGGTAACACTCCAAAATAAAAAAAGTAAACTCTTTTTAATTTCACAGAAAGGCACAAGCTTGTTCCAGAAGAGATAACAAGGTGAAAGCTCATTGCCTCCTGTGAGAGACTGCCCTATCAGTTGGAAAAAAGAGACATAGAGGACTTGGGAGAAGCATGAGAATAGGTTGTCCACTTTGGACTATTATATAAAGAGGGCAAAGAAAGAGAATGCCCCACCCACCCAGGTCAGGTTCTCCTGAAACTGCCCTTTCATCTTATGTTAACAGGCAAAAGAGACATGATACCTCCATTGTCCGGTAGTAAGGGTCCAGAAGGATCTTTGCCAGGGTGACAATCTGTGGGGTCCTGTCCCAGCCGTCTGAGCAGTGAACCAGCACAGGGCGCCCCTCTCGGTCAACAGCATTGGAGACCAACACAGCTGCCTTCAGCATGACAGAAAGGTGCTGCAGCCACTTGGTGCTCTCCAGAGCCGACAGCCAGCTGGAAAGGGATACAGGAATGGGAGAACATTATGCTTCTGACAGATCTAAGGGAGCCATGGGGAACCCTCAGAACGGGGGCGGGGAGCAACTGCTCTCCAGGCCCCTCAATTCAGCCCTCACTCTCCCCATGCTACCCCCTTCTCTTTCTCAGCCACCCTCCCTCTCACACAGCCACCCTCCGTCACTGGCCCAGCTCCTCTCCCTCCTTGGCTGCTTTTGCCCAAATGGAACATGTCCTTGAACTGTGATCCTGCTTCTGGCTGTTGCATGGCTGGAAGCCGCTAGTGTAGAAAGGGAAGAGTCATATCCATTGCCCTACCCACTTCTGCCTCTGCTCCCAGCCACCACTGGGCTGTGACCCCCGGAATGTGGCTCACAAGGGAATGTGGCGCTCTAGCTGACAACCACCCCTCGGCCCTGTCCTATCAGTTGTCTCCATGACCTGCTTCATCCAGAAATGCCTCCTCTTCTCTCTCAATCAGTAGCACCCTCATCAGAGCCCACAAAGTTGGTTGTCCGCAGGGGCGGGTTTTCAGATGCAGGACCAGACTGGCCTTGCATCAGATCCAACAGTCTTGATAGTTTTTAACTAGCTGCCCCCAACCTACACCCTGAACTGCTATCCTAGCCCACTCCTGCCCTTCCCTGTTCATGCCTCTTGCCTTGCCTGCAGGGAGGATGGAGAGATGTGTAGAAATGTGTTTAGACACTTTCCTACTGTACAAAGGTACTAATTATATTCATTGCTCCACCCACTTTCCAATTTGTCCCCATATGGCCCTTGGAAGGTCGCACACCTTCCAACCTGAAGCTCCCCTCCCCTGCGTCAAGGGTTGGAAAGTGAGGATCCACAGAGAGATCGACAGCAGATGCCACCTTTTCCAAGGAGAAAGCTCCTTACCAAGGACATGACATGCACTTGCTGCAGCTGCTGGCAACCAGCAGCAGCACAAGGAAACAGAGAAAGCTCCCTCCTGCTCTTCAGACTGCTGGCCCTCAATAAGCTAGGAGGAAACATTTCCATGGCAACAGGGGAAAAGAAGAGTGATGTGATGAAGCTGGCCTAAAAAGACACAGCAGAAAAGGCAGGGGCAGAGAGAGCAGCTATCAATATTGAGGTCATTGCCCTGTGGGGTGGAAAGGAGGCAAGAGAAAGCAGAGCAGCTAGGAAGAGAGTGGCCAGATAAGATCCCCCTGCCCTGCAAAAAAAACCAAAAACAAAACAAAACAAAACCAGAGAGACACTGAGACATAGTGGAGAGACTGTCAAGCCCTGGGTTCAAATCCATGCTCGGCCATGAAGCTCACCATGTGACCCTGGAACAATCACCTCCTCTCAAATTCTCATGGTTGCTGGAAGGATGAATGGGGTGATGTTCTGAGCCACAAGCCCAAAGGAGGGCTTGTGGGAGTGGCTGGGTGCAGGGATAACCAAAGAAGGATGTCAAAAAACAACAGAACGGCCAGTTCTAGGGCTTTATTAAAGAAGGTGCAGACTTACAGCAAATCAACCTGCCAGGTCTCCCAACCTTTTACAGACGTGGGACAGACACCTCAGCAAGAAGATGCCTTGCCCGTGCCCAAGGACCTCTCATCACTTCACCTGACCAGATGAGGGCATAGGTGGCAAATACCCAAATCTTACAGGTCAGCTCCCCTTCTGGGCTCAGAGCCCAGCACTCCAAACCGCCCAGATAAGGAGAACTTCAAAGCAAGGCAATTAACCTGTATCAAAGCAAGTGAATATAGACAGATGTGAGCTCACTGTTACAACAACTACCAGTTAATTATGGGGTGATCTTAACTACCAAGATGGCGTTTGCAGAGCTTCTGGAACAGTTTGCCTTTGGTTGAACACAGGTGGGGAGGTGTTGGGCTGTGCCCCTGTGCTATCCCATCCTGATCAGGAGGCCCTGGGAAGAAACCTCACCCTAAATTGGAGTTAAAAGCTATCAGTCCCATTAACCAACTGAAAACGCAGATTGGAACTTACTTGCTAGGGTCTGGCATCTGACTGCAGACAGCCCGCAGGTACTGGAAGCTGTTGCGGATGGAATGGATGTTGGCCATCCCCATGAACACCACTTCACAGTTTGGGTAATACTCTGAAACACAGCACAGAAAGGGAGGGGGTCAGCTGGAAGCTGACGCTGGCTGTCAAAGGAAATATCTCGCAAAAAATAAATAAATAAATAAATCTTATTCTATTTGTTATTGATCTGTCACAAACTAACACATAAACATGTAAACAGTAAGAGAACCATACACGGAACATATTCGATATAAAAAACAAATTACAGAGTTGCAATTACATATATCAAAGTTTTTAACATGAGCCTATATAACCCAACCACAATGAGGCATGAATAATGGGAGGAATGCTTAAAATCTGACCACACATCGCAGATGCACCCTCCAACCTGCCTTACAGCCGACCCACTCACAAAGAATAGCATGTGTGTGAGTGAATAAATGAATAGCTGCAGAGACTTTTCTGAAAAGGACACCTTGTGACTCAGCTGTGGCAAAACAGGTTGGATTTGCCCTGGGCACATGCTCCTTTCCTCTCCCGTCCCCTCCTGACAAGTCAACCACAGAGCTGGGGAGCTGGGGAGCAGAAAGCCACACCAGCACTTCTCTTAGGGGCTTTGACTCATGTGCCCCTATTGTGTTCTCAAATGCCCCTCGTACCTTCACATTCACAGCCTCCTCCCTTAGCTCGGTTGGCGACGGCGGCAGTGTAGGACCGGGCATCCAGGATCAGCAGCTTCTGAGGTGTCGCTGAACTCTCCACACTTGAGCACGCAGTCAGAGATGAATCTGCAAAAAGGACAGTTCAGTCTCCCATCTCCCGATCCATGTCCTAATTCTATACAATCTGCCCAGCAATATGGAATTCAGAAGAAAAATAAAAAAGCGGCCTCAGAGTGAACTTGAACAAAAGTACCAACAAAGGATAACTAAGCAGCCTTTGCCTTCTTTGCAGTCATAATTCTCAGAAGCATTACATGTTGCCATATCTAGAATACTATTTCTGGTTTGGGCCTTGTGAACAAGTGTTCAAGGAGGAGAAATTCAAGCAGAAATTGGAGGTGGCAAACAGAGAGCAGCTTTCAGGGATAAAGTAATGAGGAAAGGGTATAACTGCACTCCACAAGTCTGTCAGAGGCATAACAAGAGATGACAACGAACTACACTCTTTAAACAAAAACTGTAGGCGCAACCATTAATGGCGTTACACTGGCCATTAGCTGTTTTGATAGGGAATCAGAGGTTGGCTTGCAGCCTTCTCTCTGTGCTCTCACAACACTCCCAATTGCAGTGTGTTCAAAGCAGAGCTGGGGGGGGAAACGACTTATCAGCTCTCATGATCTGCTTCTTAGGTGGCTAACTGGGATCATAATCTCGGAGTCTTTCTTTCCAGCTTCTGGCAGTAGCTGCCCTCCTAGAACCTTTCAGCAGAAAACCAGCTTGTGGCTTTATTTGCACAATTCCTATGTGGAACAGGGACTGGACTAAAGAGAATTCCGGGGCTACAATTTTAACCACACTCCTCAAGAAGACACTAGAAGTAAGGCCAGGCCTATGCTATCATAGTCAAGGGACCAAACTCTGCCGAAGGGCGATACAGCATTTAAGCAGCAAAAGTTGAGAGATGAGAACATGCCTGCCTTACTTACCAAAACCAGCATCACAGGCCTCGTTCCCGTCGCTGAGCCCAGAGTGCGGGGTCCCCCCTGCCAGCCTCTGTCCAGGGTTCAAGGCACAGGCTTTGGCGATGGAGGTTACGAGGTACTCGTCATCAGCGTTGCGCCAGCCCCACCAGCTGATCTCCGGCTGACTGCAGCGCGCAATCACCGCCCCGTTGCGCAAATGTCTGGGAGAGAAATCAAGGAAGCCCACTAGTCCCAGAGTACATGGACCCGTCTCAAGAAGTCACAGCTTCTCAGCCAAATAATAAGGATATTTTTTGATCGGGGAGGTCAGGGAGAAGTAGCATTTCCCAGGATCCCGTGAAAGAATATGGAGCCTTATTCCATATTGCATGTATGATCTAGTAGCTGGACTAGATGACCCTCAGAATCCCGTCCAACTCTACAATTCTATGTTTGCAGCAACTTTCCACAATGCCGTACCCTCCAGATGTTTCGGACTACAAATCCCATGATCCCTGTCCATTGCCTATGCTGGCTGGGGATGCTAGGAGTTGTAGGACTGAGAGACAGAGAGAAAGATCTGCAAAGCAACATGAGGAAAAGGTCCTCCCTGTTAGTTGAGTTATGAAAATGCAAAAATAAGAAGGTAAATTCTGTGTCAAAGACCAGACCTTGTGCTGCAGATGAGGGTACACAGCCCTGAACTCACTCTCTTTCTGCAAAGGCTCTGTACATACAACACCAACTAAATAACAAATAAATTCCCATAGCAACTCTAGAACCAAACCAGACAGCAACAAGGATGGTAAGGCTTTTGTAGATCAGGCCATGAGCCTACAGATCGTCTAGTCTACTTGGCCTATATCTAAAAACAGATGAATAATCCAATTTGATCAATCTTTGGCTGGTAAGATATAAGCAGGACCATGGTTTGCAGCCTTCAACCCACAGAATCTCAGTGATTCCCCTCAGCTGCCACTGGATTTGAAACCTTCTATAGTTGAAGCATTCTTTTTCGTACCTATACACAACTGCTGGAATTCGCTTCCACGATCGAAAGGAAGCCACGTTCTCCAGCTCCTTGTCAGTGATCCAAACAGGAACCAGGAGTTTCTGAGGGTAGCTGGTGCACAACCTAAGAAAGAAAAGACACAGGGAGCTGACCATGGGACAGGAGTGAAAGAAATGAGAGCAAATTCCAGACCTTATTTTTTAAAAAACTTGCAAGGCTGTGCATGTTTGGAGAGCCACTAAGAAGTTCTGAAATGTGCAGCAGCAGCAGCAGCAGCAGCAGCAGCAACAACAACAACAACAACAACAACAACAACAACAACAACAACAACAACAACGGGCTCTTCAACTGGAAATAGAAGGGGAAGAAAAGGGATAGGCAATCTTAGGTGATCACAAGTGGGGCGGGAGCAGGGGGCCTTTTTCAGCCCAAGGGTAGCACTTCGGACCTGGGGAAATGTCCAAAGGCTGCATGCCAGTGATGGGCGGAGCTAGAGGCAAAAGTGGGTGGGTCAAAGATGTGACTCTCACCTTTGTACAACAGGATGCATTCCAATCACACAAAACTGGAATTTTTGTGGGTTTCTACACACCTCACACACACACACACGTCCTCTCTCCATCCAGACAAGCAAGAGGCATTGTCTCTGCTCCTATATTATTTGTTTCACGTTCCTATATTCTAAAGCAGGGGTTCCCAAACTTTTTTGGACCACCATCCCCTTGGGTCCCATAAACTCATTCCCAGTATCCTACCCTAAAAGAAGCATTATTCAGAATAGCCATTTGGAGGACCTACTATGGAAGATAATAATACAATAAAATTCAAAGCAGTAACAATCTATTGCACATTTATTCAAAATCCAGTTAAAGAATTAATTCAACAAAGCTGATGAACTTGATCCAGTGATGCCAGCATTTGAAGTCTGATAGTCATATCCACCTCCAGCACCCCCCCCCCCAGGTAATCTCACCCTTTGGGAACCACTATTCTAAAGGGATAGATGCCTAGCTAATGTAATGCCCAGTAACAAGGCGGGTGAGGGGCTGCAGATTCTTTTTGCCTCTGAAGATGGTGAAGCCTTAATCGATGACTCACTTGTAGTTGTTATTGATGTCAGAAACCCTCCACACATTTTGCAAGTCAAAGCCCATCCGAGTTAGCTCCATCTCAAAGCGGTATTTCACGTGGTCTCCTGCAAAGGGATAAGCAGTTTTTTAAAAGTCAGCTCAAGCACCAAGTGCCATCCAGAAGTTTGGGACTCCAGCTCCCACCATTCCCCGTCAAAACTGCCACATGATGCTGCAAAAGATGGCAGCACAGTCGTGCTAGCTGGGGCTGATGGGAGCTGTCGTCCAAAATTTCTGGAGGGAAACCAGGTAAGCAAAGGCTGTCAGAGCACAGCTCTGTCTTAAATTGGTGACGGGGCCCTGCATGGCGAGGCATGAAAAATGGCGGCTAGAGGCCCCTCTTAGATTTGCCTTAGGTGTCCCTTTTGACCTACCAGGGCGGCAGAGGTGGGCATGCTGGTCCTCCTCATCAGCACAAACCCCCAAGCACCAGGCATGGTAAGCAAACGCAAACAGGTCTTCCGGCCTGGTAGGGCGAGCGATGGCTCGGCTCAGCCTTTTCAGCCACTCCTGGCATTGCTTAAAAGTAGAAAAATGGCACCTGCAAGACATAGATGGGTACAGGCACACTTTGTAACGCTCAGAAAAGCAAGACAGACAAACTGAACTACAGGAATGAAAGGAGACATAAGCACCCACAATCTCTTTGATGTCTACTGCCTGTGGCCACTAGCTTAGATACTCAATAAAAACATTTAACACCAAAAACTCTGTATAATGGGATGATATATCTACTAGACCTGTGACATGTACCTAAGAACAGCAAGGTTTGAACTCCCTTTTTCCTTTAACCGTTAACCACTTTTGTTCCTAGTGCTGTTGCTTTTTAAAACATACATATAAATACAACTTCAAAAAACCACTTAAGAACATAGGAAGAGTCTGCTGAATCAGGCCAAAGGCCCATGTAGGTCAGCATGTTTTCACAGTGGCTGACCAGATAGCTGTAGGAAACCCTCAGACAGATTCCAAGCACAAGAGCCCTTTCCCTTCCTGTGGTTTCCAGCAACTGGTATTCAAAAGCATTACAGCCTCTGACTGTGGAGGCAGAGCAGAGCCATCGTGGCTAGTAGCCATCATTAGCCCTCTCCTCCATAAATTTGTCTAATCCTCTTTTAAAGCCATCAGCGTTGGTAGCCCCAAAGACAAATTTGTAGAGGAGAGTTCTTTGCAAGGTGTTGTTAGCCAGGGCAGAAAACTGAACTTCCATTTGCAGGGGAAGTCTACCTCTGAATACCAGATGGTGATGGAGGAAATGAAGTGGGGGGGGGGGACACTGCTGCCTTCACGAACTGCTTCTGGGCTGCTCCCCGTTGGAAAGAGAACGTTGGACAAGTTTAACCTTGGCCTAATTCACCTAGGCAATTCTTATGTTCTGGTGAGGGGACATGGTTTACAGACCACACTACCAACACCATACGTTAGAGGAGTTGTGGGGAATCCCCTGCATGCAGCTCACAGCCAGATTTTAACTGTGCCATTGGGGAAGGAAGAGGGTTTTGATGCCGTGCAGCGTGCAATGGCAGCTCTGCCCATTACAAGTTCAAAGCATGGAAAGGCTCGTAGCTCAGTGGTAGAGCATCTGCTTTGGATGTAGATGGTCCTAGGTTCAATTACTAATGGCAGCACCAGGTAGGACTGAGAACATTCTCTGTCTGAAACCCTGGAGGGCCGGTCAGTTCAGATGTAGACAATACTGAGCTAGATGGACCAAAGGTCTGGGCTTAGTGCAAGGCAGCTTTCTATGTTGGAAATGTCTTGGCAGACTCAGAACCCTTGCAAATATGCAAAAAGGAGTCCATGCATTTTGCAACTGCATGTGTGCAATTTCTGAGATGCAGCTGATTTCTGAAGTTTACAAAAACCGTAAGGCAGAGTTTGTAGTTCAATTGTGTGCGCTGAAGTTATTTGCATTCTTCCAATGGGATTTAATGAGTTTGCATTTTTCAAAGCCAGGATAGATAAAGGGTGTTGAAGAGCTTTTTCTATAATCTCTGTGCTAAAAAAAGAAAAAAGACTGACGAAGAAAAACGTGAAACATGAGTGGCATTGCTAAGAATTAAATACATGCATCTGTTTCCATGGGAAATAGGTTTGTGTGATGGTCTGCATTAATTTTTGTTTATTTAATAACATTAATATTCTGCCCTTTCTCATAGATGATCTCAAGGCAGGTCACGACACAACAGACAGATGTATGGGTCTGCCCTGTCCCAATACTGGAATATATAGCCTCAACAGGTTTCCAAGGGGAATGTGGCCCTTCACCCAGAAGGAGTTTTCCCCACCCCCTCATTTAGGTTAGTCACCCCCCTGCTGTAACCCTAGACTGTCATTAGGCAGCACTTACCTGACTACTTTGGAGTCCTTGCAGACAATGTGAAGCTGGAACATGTCCCGACTCTCCACACTTTCCATCATTCTCAAAGGCACCTAGAACAAAAGACGAGGAATGAGTGAATCAGTGTGAGGTTGTGTGGTGTAGTGGTTATGGAGTGTCAGACAAGAACCTTGGAGACCAGGGTTCAAATCCCTGCTCAGCCATGAAGTTCACTGGGTGACACTGGGCCAGTCACAGTCTAAACTACCTCACAGGGTTGCTGTGAGGATAAAAGGGAAGGGAGAACTATGTACACCACCTTGAGCTCTTTGGAGGATAGGTGGGATATAAATGTAATTAATAAGTAAATTACCTAACTAACAAGGCAGGCAAATGCCAGCCTCTGTGGGCAGAGACCTAACCAAACTTCCCACATTTCTAATTTCCCAGATCAAGATATGCTGAGGTCCAAAGGGATGTCACATTAAATAGGCGCCACAGCATTAACAACAACATCTATATTATTCTAACACAGAGGTTATCTGTATACCACCAGTTGCCCACAGGTTTCACCCAGGTGGTCCAGAGGCGTTCATATTGACTTTTAATTGCATTTCCATTGTTTCTTTTACTCCCCATATTTGCATTTTACTGTGTTACGATTTTCAGTGAATCCTTCAAGAAGGAATTCCACGCACCTCACCCACAAATGCCAGATCTTTCTAAGGGTGTTTGTGCATGTATCTTCCTCCAGAGGGTATGGTTGTTCCCTCCCTTTGCTTGAGTCACCTGGGGCTGCTTGAAGAACAAACAGCACGGACTGAGTGGGTTGATCAGGAATGCAGGGGGACAGGGGAGCAAGGAGCACTCAAATAGGACCATTTTGGCAGCAGGGTTGAAAAGGGGAGAATAAAGGACTCTTCCAATGGTAAGGGGGGAGCGACCTAATCAAAGACATTGCAGACTCTGCCTAGACAGACAGACAGACAGACAGACGTGTAGCCCCAGACGTACGTTGATTACAGAGTCTTTAAACTTGATATGGAGCCGGTAGTTGGAAATGGCAATGATGGCGTCACTCGCATGGCCCAAATATTCCACACCCTCTCCCTGTAGCACTGAAAATGGAACCTGGAAGGGGAAAGGAGGAGTGTTAAAACCTTCTGGCTGAAGTTCCAAGGAGGCCACCACCCACAGCATCACTTGAACAGGTGACTAAGAGAGAGAGAAAAATATTGACATCTTAGTCCATGAGGACTTCCACTTGGGAACAAGCTGGAAATTTTTCAAGGTACTGGAGCAGGGGATCTGGAATCCCCTGAAGATGTTGGACTACAACTCCCATCACCTCACCCCACCCCAGCTAGCATAGTCAACAGTCAGGAATGATGGAAGTTGTAGCCAAAATCACCTGGGGACAACAAGGGTTGAAGGACTCTGGACTGGGAAACAAAAAGAGCAAGGTCACTAAGCCTGTTCCTGGCTTTACAGCTCCCGCCATCAGTCCAGCACTCTTCTGGGTGTCTGCAGTGGGAACAGGTCCCAAGAGATGCATGGAAGCAATGGCTTCAATCTCCTCAAAATACAGCCTCGCATTTCTTCTTCTTTTAAAACAAGGACTTAGGAACATGAGGAGTTAGAAACCACACTGGCTGCAGAGAAGAGGAGGAAGAGGAGCCACCGCCACCGGCCGCATGACATCACATGCACACACCTGCATGAGGTGCATGTGACATCACACACACAGCACGCAACGTCATGTTGCATTTTGGGAGGAGCCCCCCTCCAAAAATGTGATGCAATGTTGCATGTTGTGTGTGTGATGTCACACACACTACATGCAGGCGTGTGCATGTGATGTTGCATGTTTGCGTTATGGCGGCAGGCAGCCACAATCCTGAGGGTGAGATGGCACCCCTGCTTCTTCAGGAAGGCTGGGAGAGACCCCCACAAGTCTTCCCTTGCTACACTAGATGGTTCTGTATATAAGGCAGCTTCTTTGTTCCTAATATGACCAGCCAACTAAAGTTACCTCCCAATTACTGTATCTCCCTGCTATGTGAAGATACATACTGCACAAATACCATACAACCACATTTTAAGAGCTTTCCCCCACCCCCCATCAAAGGTGTGGGAGGAGATGATCCTCTGAACTGTTGGTCTGTACTGCATTTGAACCGAACTGCTAAATTGTGTTTGTTTCCTCCTGAAAACATCAAGGGGTATCTTCCCATGCTTAAATATAGATCTCCTCCTTTCCTCTTTTTCCCCTTTCTGCTGGTTAACTGGGAAGCTTAACACCTGAAGGCTGGTGTGAAATTGTGCAGGGGATGTGAAATTCTCACAGGACTGTGGAAATCAGAGGGGGAGGGTTTGGAGTGCAATTTAGCTGGCAGCATAGAAAAGGGACGCCTCGCTGCCTCACTCTGGCCTTTTAAGTTCTGGGCTTCAGCAAGGAACAAGAAAGCGTTCAGAGCCGGCTGCCTGCGTCTTTGAAACACCGCTGAGATTTTATGAAATGTGATTTTATTCCCTGGGGGAAGGAGAATATGAAATCGTGCAGCAGGATGCCCAGGCTGCCTCTCCCCCCCCCCCGCCCCCCGTTACAACTCTCTGTGGCAACACTGACACAGCAAAATTGAACAAGGCTCAAAGGCACATCACAGGAAGCAAATCACAGGGCATACTCTCAAAAGCCTCCTCCTGTAATTTGTTCTCACTGCCCCCATGCATAACCATGATAAAATATATGCATGAGCACACAGAAGACAGGGAGCCCCAATTCCATATGCAGCATCCCTCTGTTTTACTTGGTTGTTTGAGTTTAATATTCTAAGATCGTGTGTGTGTGTGTGTGTGTGTGTGTGTGTGTCAATGCACACAATTTAAAAATCAAGGCAAAGCAAAATATATGCTAAAAATTCAGCCTCATATTTGGAAGTGTAATCCTCCCATGCCAATAGCTGGCCCAAACAATAAATTATTACAGTCCTCCTCAGAGTATTTGGGTGGAAAGGAGGTGGCATCAGAGGGGAGCCACAGAAAATTCCTCTCTGTGTGGGCTCTGTTTCCCTGAGGTCACTTCACAGGATATTTAGCTATCATCCCCCCAATCCCTTTTAATCCAATATATAATAAATGTGTTCAGAAGTGGTATTTTTGGGATTTTGCTTAAATCTGCACTGAGTTCACCAGACAAGATCTTGTTCATATGACATTCCAATTACATTGCCCAATTACATGGCCCATGTTGAAATCCAGGTGCAACTACATTCTCTATTTATTAGCTTCAGCTCAGAAGGCCTCTTCTATTGTGGAGGTTCCCCTTTCTAAGATGCACAACACCTTACAGTCTATAAATGCATAGGGAACTTGGACACTGAATTAACAGTCTCCCAGAACCATAAAATTGTAGAGTTGGAAGGGACCATGAGGAATATTAAGTCCAACACCCTGCAATGCAGGGAAATTTTGCCCAATGTGGTACTCAAACCCACAACCCTGAGATCGCGAGAGTCTCATGATCTACCAACTGAACTACCCCAGGTCGACAAAGAAATTTCTCAAACGCCTTTACAGACAAAAGGAAACCAAGGCTTGGTTGGCCCTCTGAAAGGGATGCACAGAAAACTGTACAACTATTTTAAGACATGACAAAACATGTCTGGGGTCAATGCTAGTCTAGCCCAGTAGCCGTTTTCTTCAGCTGTGAACACTCACAAAGATCTCTGTAACCGAAAGATTGAGCCCTTGATAATGTAAAAGCTTTTGTTGTTGTTTAGTCGTGTCTGACTCTTTGTGACCTCTGTTGCTACATATTTCTCAATCTGGGAGCCCAACGTGACTTTTACTGTGACAATAGCTATAATGTAATAATAAAGTCCAGGCCAGCCTGACAGCTTAGGTACGGGAGGTAGTTGTGTTCTTGGCTATCAGCGGCTGATAGCCAGATTTGCAACATTTAAAGAGATTCTGCTTCTGGCTGTTCACTGTCCCAGTTCATTGCCAAGGAGTGGCTTAGACTGGCACATTAAAAAACAAAAACTCAGGGTCATTAAGGACATTTTGAATTTTCAGTTTCTTTCCCACTATTTCTTTTCTTTTGGTGGTCACAAGTCTCCAGGAGATTGCACATTCCAGCAGATTGTGTGTGCTACTCTGTCTGTCCCTGTCCCTCCCTTGCAAAGCAGAAGAAATATGGTGCAGCTCTAGAAGGGACAGAGAACTAGCTCTGAGGAGCAGGGGAAAAGACCAGGACTCACAGAGGTCTGAATGACTCCAGAGTGATAACAGTGTGTCCTTGCAGCAGCAGCAGCAGCAGCTGTGACACAGCTTTGCACTCAGGCTGCAGGAAACATTCGCTTCCAGGAGTCTGGAGGGAGATTTATTACACACCCGCAGTCCTCACCCCTCCTGCCCGGCCATAAGGAATCGCACCAAGCACCATCCAGCCTGCCAGAGGCCCCCAGGTAGCTTACCTGTAAAGACTCTTCTTCCTTGATCAGCTCTTTGTGAGGGAACAAGTCCTTGGCCTGGATGTATTCCAGACTGGGCGGGCCTTCTTCACCCTGGATGCCAAACACAAGAGCAAACGCTCAGAGGGGCACAGCACATTTGCCAAAACGCCACGGGATGCACATCCCAAACACAACACAGATACACTGCTTGCACACCTCCTGCTACACTGTCACACTTTGCCTCTCCCCTGCAAAACAACAACAACAACCCGAAAACAATCTTTCTTTTGCCTACATACAGCATGTAACTTTGCAAGAACACAAAACGACACAGGTTTCCTGTGCAGGGATGAGCCAAAGAAGAGGACAGGCAGGGTCCATACTGTGGGGAGGCTTATAATACTGACACACTGATACTGAACCATCTGCTATAGTCCAGGACTCAGAATACATAGGAATAACCCTTTCTGCTGCCCCCAATTCTGCCCAGCGCGAATTTATTTATTTTTTACTCAGTAGATTTATGCAGCACCAGATTTTTTAAACATCCATTAAATTCTCTAAAATGTATCCTAAAATATGGTACAGAATAAAACATAATCAGCTTGGGGGCAAACAGCACTACGTTACAGCCGTATCTGTTCCAATTCTACAGACAGAGACTCTCACCTAAGAGATCTACAGCAAACCTTTTTAGAACTAAAATACCCAGCAGATGAAGTTAGACAACAGATCAACAGAGCCAGACTGATACCCAGAGAGAACTTGCTGCAAGACAGACCCAAAAAAGAAAATAACAGAACACCTCTAGTCATCACATACAGCTCCCAAGTTAAAACAGTACAACGCATCATCAGAGATCTACAACCTCTCCTGGACAATGACAGTTCTCTTTCTCAAGCTCTGGGAGGAAGACCTTTCATTGCCTACAGACAGCCACCCAATCTTAAACAACTCCTAACCCACAATAATACTACAACCAGACTTAACACGGACACTGGCACCAGAGCCTGCAATAAACCCAGATGCCAACTTTGCTGCCACATATACCCGGACAACACCATTACTGGCCCCAACAACATCACACATACCATCTCGGGACTATTTAATTGCTCATCGTCTAACATTGTGTATGCCATCAAATGCCAACAGTGTCCTTCAGCTCTCTATATTGGACAAACAGGCCAAACCTTACGCCAAAGAATAAACGGACATAAATCTGACATCAAGAATCACAAGACAGAGAAACCAGTAGGAGAACACTTCAATCTCCCAGGACACTCTATACAAGATCTCAAAGTAGCTGTTTTACTACAAAGGAATTTCAGAAATAGACTGGAAAGAGAAGCTGCTGAATTGGAACTCATTACCAAACTTAAAACCACGGAGAGACCTGGCCTGAACAAAGACATTGGATTCTTATCTCATTATACATAACAAAGCCATTTTTCACCTTCTCACCCCTTGCTTTTTCCTGTAAGACCTACTGCAGTCATTAAGAGTCGTCAACAGGCTCATCACAGCTATCTGCCAATCACCCATTCCCACCACCCCTCTGAGTAATACCCCTCCCCACCTTCTCACTATATAGAAGGATCTGGCAACTTCTGTTTCAGTGTATCTGAAGAAGTGTGCATGCACACGAAAGCTCATACCAAGAACTAACTTAGTTGGTCTTTAAGGTGCTACTGGAAGGAATTTTTTTGTTTTGACTATGGCAGACCAACACGGCTACCTATCTGTAACATGTCTTTAAGTGTCAGGAACTACCAGAAGTGGAAAATATTTCAAACTCCTAGGAACCAGCATAAATTCTTGTAAGAAATGAAGAAATGGGGAGGAGTGGGCTTTCTAGTCCTGAGGTTAGCTTACTTTTTTTAAAGCTAGAAATGACCTTGTCAATGCCAGTATGACTCCCCATTCACACCATACACTTAAAGCACCCTTATACCCCTTCAACAGTCATGGCTTCCCACCAAAGAAGCCTGGGAACTGTAGTTTGTTAAGGGTGCTGAAAGTTGTCACAGAGCTACAATTCCCAGCCATTATCAGTGGTAAAAGTTAATTTTCACTCTGAAAGGCCATCAGATAGAAATGGAGGGTATTTCCCCCACCCTTTCCATCTGATCTTTTCCCGATTGTGTTTTGTTCCCTCATCTCAAGTGGAAGCATAAGAAGAATCTGAAGAAAGCAGGAGGGTGATCAATCTTCTTCCCCAGAAACCAATAAACCAAGGCATCTTACATAGTTGCCCATAGCTAAGCTATGAAATTTGCTCCCACGTGATGTAGACATAGCCACCAACTTTGATGGCTTTAAAAGGGAGATAACACAAATCCATGGTGGATAAGGCTGTCAAGGCCATGATGGCTTTGTTCTGCCGTCACTGTCTGAGTTGGCAGACCTCTGAATGCTAGTTGCTGAGGAACATGAGTGGAGATAGCACTGCTGCCCACACGTCCTTCTGGTGGGCTTCACAATGGGGCATCTTGTTGGCCACTGTGAGAACAGGATGCTGGACTAGATTGACCCCCTCTGGCCTGATCCCAGCAGCCAGGTTTTTCTTATATTATCTCATGACCTGGGTCTGGCTGGCGCATGTACACATCACAGTTTCAAAGCTTGGACTGGGAGGGTCATGGACACTGTACCGAGTTTTCAGACCTAGCACGGGACCTATTAAAATGTTGGGAAGGGACCAGAGCTCAGAGGCAGAGCATTCACTTTGCATTTGGAAGGTCTCAGGTTCTATGACCATTTTACAGATATAAGGCAGCAGGGCCAGGATGAATCTCTGCTAGGGACTTTGGGGAGCCACTGATAGTCAGAAAAGGCATTCTGGCCTAGATCAGGTTCCCACAACCTGGTGCTCTCCAGAAGCTGTTAGACTACTGTCAGGGAACTGCCATCGGAAGGACAGGAGGTGCAAAGGCTCCCTCAGGTTGAAAGAGACGGAGCAGCTGAAGAGGGAACCAGTAGGGGGCGAGCAGGAACTTCCAGGGAAAGTGAGTCGGAGGGGTGGCTCAGAGACGTTTCCAGCGAAAACAGTGGAGAGGTCTCAGGACCTCCTATAGGGACACCCACGCCTCGCCGGAAACTGTCACGCAGAGAGTCCAGAAGACGTGTTTCCGTGAAAGAGCTTTTATGTTGGAAACGTTTCCGAAAGCAACCACTTTCGGATTCTACTAGCGATTGACGCAGCCATGCCGGAGGGGCTCCGTCACAGGCAGAGGTTTGAAAACCTGATCAAACTCTGAGGGACTTGCATTTTACGCACAAGCAGCTCATCATCCCACCACAGCAATCCGAAAGTCACTGAAAGCCAGCTTGTGCAAGCAGCGGCATCATGAGCGACCCAGCCGGAACCGGAGGAGCAGGAGCAGCTGGAGGAGGTCCAAGCCTGGAAGAAAGGTACAGGGCGTTGGAGATCCAGCTGGCCATGCAAACGGCGAGGCTTGAGGAGAGGAGGGCTCAGGATGCAGAAAAGGGAAAGGAGAAAACCACCTCGATAGCCAGAAAGGTGCCAGGATTGGTGCAGAAATTCGGGGGAGATCCCAGAAACTATCATGCCTTTAGAACTGAGATGCAATACGCTCTCAACCTGCAGTATGATGACTTCCCCGACGAGGAATCGCGAGTGGCTTTTGTAATTGGCCATCTCGAAGGGGGGGCGAAGGATTGGGTTCGACCCCTGATGGCAGTGAATAATGAGATACTAAAGGACACGAGGAAGTTTTTTCGTGCCATGGACCTGATGTTTTCCAGTGACATTGAGCAGGGGGTGGTACGAAGGCAGTTAATGGCTTGCAAACAGGGGAGCCGATCTGTCCGTGAGTACTGGACTGAGTTTACTATGCTGATTCATAAATTGGGGTGGGACCTATCGGCGGAACCCATCCAAATGCTTTTTGAAGAGGGGCTTTCTTCGGCCGTTAAAGATGAACTTTCCCGGGGGCCAAGGGCGGAGTCTATGGACCAGCTGACCAAATCCGCGCTGGCCATAGGAGCGCGCCAGGAAGCGAGAGCTTTGGAAAGGCGGGAAGGGAAAGGAGAACGTTGGAGGGAACTGCGCATTCCGGACATTCCAGAGCCACCTTTCCCACCGGCAGAGCCGATGGAAGTTGGAACAGCGCGGGCGCGCGCAGTTTCAAATCCCAGTGAAGGGCGGAAGAAGGAGGGAAAGAGCGCTAAGAAATGTTATCTCTGCCAACAGCCAGGGCACTTTGCCAGAGTCTGCCCACAAAGAAAGGAATGGCAAGGGATGGCAGGAGCTGTGGGGGAAAGGGAGGAGGAAAACAAGGAGCAAGTAAAAGCCAACGCCTGGCTGCCACCGTTGGGGCACAGCAGCCAGGCCAAAGAGCAGTGAAAGTGCCCACGCCAGAACCACCCAGACCTGCTTTAGTGATAGAAGTGTCACTAGAGCTGCCAAATGGACACCCCCTACAGGTCAAGGCGCTTTTGGATTCAGGCAGCTCCTGTAATTTTATGAGTAAGGAGTTTGCAGCTGAGCACCAGATACAGACCATCCCTTTAAGTAATCCCTTGCAGGTGACCACGATTGATGGCAGAGAGCTGTTGGGAGGAGAAGTTAGCCAACAGACTGTCCCGATGATAATGAGGGTGGCAAGGCACACCGAACGGATAGCGTTTAATGTGGCCACCTTGGGAGGAGCTCCCATCATCTTAGGGATGAGCTGGCTGGCGCTACACGATCCGCTAGTGGGCTGGCATCAGAGGGTGGTCTCCTTTGGGTCAGCGCATTGCCTAGAACACTGCAAGCAGGGGAAGGTTCAGGGCGGAGACAGAGTCACCCTAGCCGGGATGGAAGTAATGGGCAGAGGGAAGGTGCCCCCGCAATACGCAGATCTGAGCAACGTATTCAGCGAAAGGGAAGCAGACAAACTGCCGCCGCATAGACCCTTTGACTGTCAAATCAACCTACTCCCTGGGGCCCAACTCCCAGTGGGCAAGCTGTACGCCATGTCCGACAGGGAGATGCAGGAGCTGAGGGAGTTCATTGACAAAAACCTGAAGCGAGGTTTCATCAGAGAGTCCCGAGCGGTGGGGGGCAGCCCAGTGTTTTTTGTGGACAAAAAAAACACAGATAAGCCGAGACTTGTGTGTGACTTCAGGGCCTTGAATGCAGTGTCGGAACCCCTGGCTTTCCCTATGCCCCGAATTGATGACATTTTGACCAGGGTAAGGAAGGGAAAGATTTTTACAAAGCTGGACCTGCGGGGGGCGTACAATCTGATACGCATAAGGAAGGGAGATGAATGGAAGACCACCATGTTCACCCCTTTGGGAGCCTTTGAATACCTCGTTATGCCCTTCGGTCTACAAGGAGGCTCCGCGTGCTTTCAAGCGTTTATTAACCACGTTCTGGGGCCTTTGCTCTACAAGAACTGTGTGGCCTTTTTAGACGACGTGTTGGTGTATTCGGAGGATGAGGAGCAGCATGTGAGGGACGTTCGAGAAGTGTTGGGCAGGCTGCAAGCCAACCAGCTGTGGGTGAAACTGGAGAAGTGCCAGTTTCATACCAAGGAGGTGGAATTCCTGGGGTACCGCTTGTCAGACAAGGGATTGGCCATGGATCCAGGCAAGGTCCAAGCGGTACTGGAATGGAAGACACCGAAGACCAAGAAGGATGTGCAAAGATTCTTGGGGTTTGGGAACTTTTATCGGAAGTTCATCAAGAACTTTGCCCACTTGACGGCGCCCATCACCGACTGCCTCAGCAGCAAGAAGAAATTTGTTTGGACGGCGGAGGCGGAGCGAGCATTTGAAGAACTGAAAAGGGCTTTCGCCTCGGAAGAACAACTTCTGCATGTGGATTTACGAAAACCCATGAGAGTGGAAACCGATGCGTCCGACCGGGCGGTAGGGGCGGTACTTCTTCAACCGGGGAGGAGTATGTCAGAGTGGAGACCGTGTGCCTTCTTCTCGCGGAAGCTGAATAAATCCGAGAGGAACTACACGGTGTATGACAGGGAACTACTTGCCATTCACGAAGCGTTCCGGAGGTGGAGACATTTATTAATTGGGGCACAACACAAGGTGCAAGTGTGCACCGACCACAAGAATTTAGAGTATTGGAGAACAGCTCGAGTGCTCAACCAACGACAAGTGAGATGGGCACAGGAATTCTCTAAATTCAACTTTGAAATTTGTTATGTGCCAGGTCCAGAAAACGTCAGGGCGGACGCTCTCTCACGCAAACCAGAGTATTGGGAGGGGGAGGGGGCGATTGAAGAGAGACATGTCATCCCTGAGGACCGCTGGGTGTGTGGGGCGGCGCTGGTGGGGCAACGAGAACTGGTAGAGGAAACGGAAAATGATGAATATGCCCAGGATAAGCTCAGAGGACTCAGGGGGGAGGGCGAGAGCCCCGAAGGTTTTGAGGAAAGAAATGGGGCATTGTATTACAAAGGGGCACTGTATATACCCGAAGGTGAATTGAGGGGGAGAGTACTCAAGCAGTTGCACGATAGCCCCACGGCGGGACATTTTGGGCAACACAAGACCATGTGGTTGGTTACCAGGGAATTCTGGTGGCCCAAGGTGAGGGAAGATGTAAGGGAGTATGTAAGAGGGTGTGACCAATGTCAGCGAGCCAAAGGGGAAAGACGGGCGCCGGCAGGGTTATTAGAACCATTACCCACACCAGAACGGCCTTGGGAGGCGGTATCAATAGATTTTATGACGGATCTGCCGAAGTCCAAGGGGAAGACAGCCATCATGGTAGTAGTAGACCTGTTAACAAAGATGTGCCACTTTGTAGCATGCTCACATGCAGTCACAGCGGAAGAAACAGCGAAGTTGTTTGTAGAACACATCTTTAGGTTGCACGGGGCTCCCTTGAGGGTGATCTCAGACCGCGGCAAACAATTTACTTCCAGGTTCTGGAGGAAGCTCATGAGCTTGCTGCACGTGGAAGTCAATTTTTCAACGGCCCGGCACCCTGAAACCAACGGGCAGGCGGAAAGAGCAAATGGCATTCTTCAACAATATCTGAGGTGTTATGTCAATGACAGAGAGAACGATTGGGTCGAAAAGTTGGCGCTGGCAGAATTTGCCTACAATAATGCGGAGAATGTGTCCACAGGGATGAGCCCCTTTTTGGCTAATTACGGGTGTCACCCCAGGGCATTTCCAGGGGAGGGAGGGGAGAGATGGAGCGTTCCAGCGGCTGAACATTTTGTAGAAGAGATGGAAGCGATCCATCATCAGCTCCAGCTCAACTTAGAAAGGGCCAAGGCACAATATAAGAAGCAGGCAGACAAGAACAGAAGGGAAGGTGAAACCATAAGGGTGGGGGATCAAGTGTGGCTGTCAACCCAAGGGTTGCCGTTCAAAGGGGGTTGTAAGAAATTGAGGCCCAGAAGATTGGGACCCTTTGAGGTCATTCAGCAGGTCAACCCGGTGGCTTTCAAACTCCGGTTACCCAACCACATGAAATTGCACCCAGTGTTCCACAGGTCGTTACTGTCACCATACAGGGGGGGACGTGAAGGGGAGCACGTCAGGGGACCAGCCTTGGAAGAGAGGGAACGCAGCAACCATGTAGCGGAAATCCTCGATTCCAGGTGGAAGGGAAATCAGGTAGAGTATTTGGTGGCGTGGGAAGGGGAACCGGAGTCAGAAAACACCTGGGTGACTGCAGGGGAGGTCAATGACGAGGTTTTAACAGAAACGTTCCACCAAAGATTCCCTAGGAAACCACAGCCGGTAGAAAGGTTTAGGAGGGAGTACTTCGGCACCACCGACGAGGAACAGGAAATGGAAGGATTCACGGAGTCGGAGTTGGAAGAGGGAATAGACTCCGAAGACGAGGAGTATCGAGAGACGAGGGACAGTAGCAGGTGGAGGGAAGTGTTCGAAACTTCGGACGATGAGGAAGGTTCTTTCAGGGGTTTTACTTCCTCCCAGCCCGGAGGGGAGGAGACGGGAGGGGGTGAAGGGGGCCCTGGAGGGGAGGTGGATGTCAGGGAACTGCCATCGGAAGGACAGGAGGTGCAAAGGCTCCCTCAGGTTGAAAGAGACGGAGCAGCTGAAGAGGGAACCAGTAGGGGGCGAGCAGGAACTTCCAGGGAAAGTGAGTCGGAGGGGTGGCTCAGAGACGTTTCCAGCGAAAACAGTGGAGAGGTCTCAGGACCTCCTATAGGGACACCCACGCCTCGCCGGAAACTGTCACGCAGAGAGTCCAGAAGACGTGTTTCCGTGAAAGAGCTTTTATGTTGGAAACGTTTCCGAAAGCAACCACTTTCGGATTCTACTAGCGATTGACGCAGCCATGCCGGAGGGGCTCCGTCACAGGCAGAGGTTTGAAAACCTGATCAAACTCTGAGGGACTTGCATTTTACGCACAAGCAGCTCATCATCCCACCACAACTACAATTCCCAGTAGCCCCAGCTAGCATGATGAAGGTTGGTTGGAGCAGATGGGATTTGTAGTCCAAAACTGCAGATTGGGAGAAGCTGAAATTGTGGACCACTAACCTGACTCTGAATATAGCAGCTTTCTGTGTTCATGGGAGTATTTTCATCCTGATGTATACCAGGATGGTCTGGCACATAAAGGCAGTTATCATATGTTCACATATTTCAGTACTATTGGTCAAATCTAGAATCCACCCACCTACAGTAATACTCAAGAAGACTGCAGTGAAACTAGTTTTAATTAAAATGGGAGAAGCTTTTTAATGATGTGAAAGCCTTGTGAAGTTGAAGCATTTCTCCCACCCACCCAAAAATGTTTTGGCCCCATGACAAAAATCCATTTTATGCTCAGGAGATATTGATTCTGGATGCCCCAACATCTGATCCAATTAGACATACAGCCTTACCTATTCTTGATCTACTAAATGACTGTGGTCTGCCTTCAGACACTGACAAAGACCAGAATTTCTAGGATGCATTAAAACAATTTCTTCCCTTGAAAAATGACATCATCCCTCATTGGAAATTCAGCACTGAGACATTCAAGTTCACCAGGCTCTTCTAAATATACCAAACTAGGTTTTGCTTGCTTTCAAACTTCACAATATGAGCTGCTTCACCTATTATCAAGCACACATTTTATCTTCCCCCGAGAAGGTGGTGGTGATTGGGCGGGGGGGAGACGTTTAATAGGACAAGGAGAAAAATATTTTAGGGAAGCTAGTTAACAGTTTCTTCAGAGGCAACTTCAATCAGGGGCTGAGCATTCACGGTTTCCAGAGAGATACTGTTCTTCAAATTAGATACCTGGAAAATGACTTCTTCTTTTTTTGCTAGTCTAAAAAAAGAAAGGGCTGTGTATGTAGCCCATGATAAATATAGGCCAAGATGGAGCTATTACCTCCTCAGTCTTGAGGCTGAGGAGGCAGTCTCTGAAGTTTCTCCCAAGTTCTGAATGAAGCTTTTAACAGGGTAGGAACTTATTTATTTCTTACATGTATATCCCACCTTTTCTTCCAAGGAGCTTGAGAAGGTGTACATGGTTCTCCCTCTCCTCATATAATCCCTGCAACACATCTGTGCGGTAGGTTAGGCTGATAGGCAGTGACTGGCCAAAGCTACCCAGCGAGAGCTTCGTGGCCAAGTGGCAATTCGGATCCTGGTCTTCCAGGTCAGAGTCCAGCACTCTAAACACTGCACCTCACTGGTGCTCAAAGGGGTCTCCCTGATGACAGCAGGGAATTCCAAGGGTGGGTTGAGAAGTGTATCATTCCCACCCCCACCCCCTTCTTGTGCCAGCTTAAGGTGGGGAGCGAGCAGAGAGGAGAGTGTTGCTGCTACCTATAAATAAAAGCTTGTGTATCTGGCAGATGGGGCTGGTTGTCTCTGCTGTATTTCAGGTCCGCTGGTAGTTATTACAGCCCCCATCTATTTATTGTTTTGGTTTATATTGACATTTAAGGATAACTTATCTATCTTTAACTGTGATTTCTGCATTTCAGGGGGTTAAACTAGATGGCCCTTTGGGTCCCTTCCAACTCTACAATTCCTCAACTCCATGTTTTCTGCTGCACTAAAATATGGAACTTTTATTTTATCTTATTTGTGGGGGTTTTCAGATGCTGTAAACCCCTCAGCAGCTTCTTTAAAGTACAAAGCAGTATAAAAATTAGCTAAATAAATAAGGAAATATCGTTTCTGAGTCAGAATAATTTTTTCCACAACCAAGTGTCAAACAATCCTTGGCACCATTCATGGTCATTGTGCACACATGAGCCAGAAGAAGACAGAGGATGGTTGTCATGTACCACGTACCTGTGGTCGTGTTCAATGGGGCAGCACACAATTTGGAGAGGATGCCCAGTTATGAAATTCATGCATAAGTCATTCCATGATAGCAGAGGGAAGGTGGTCTAGGCACCCATATAGGAACCTGGCAAGCAATCTTGGTCTCAGTGGTGGGTAGCGCTTTGCCCTGACTATAACAGCAAAATCTGAACATGGATAGTAATATCAATGGGAATTCAGCTTATCCCCACAAATTAAGGACTCTGGGATCCAAAATGAAATCTGTGACATACATCTTTATAGACAGGCTTATAAAAAATTAATCCACTGGCACAAACCACTGAATGGCTTTGGAAAAAAGTGGCCTCAACATTTGCCTGCCTGTCCTAAGTGCAAAGTGCAATGTACGGAACAGCAAACATTGGCTGCTCCCGTAAACCATACAGCCAGAGCTGTGTAGTGGTTAGTGTATTGAAGTAGGACTTGGGAGAGACCAGGGCTCAAATCACCACTTGGCAAGAAAGTCCACTGGGCCTCTTAGGCATCTCAGCCTAACCTACCTCACAGGGTTGTCTGGGAATTAAATGAGGAGGGAGAATGTACACCACCTTGAGCAACTTGGAGAAAAGAGTGGGATATAAATGCAATACATGCAATTGCACCGCACCCCCCCCCCCAGCTTGCCCTTCCCCTATTCCTAAGAATTAGCACTGGGGTGACCCTCATCCCGGTTTGTCTGCACACACACACACCAATGTCCACTGCAGGATGGATAGTGCTAGGCGACTGCCAACTATAGGTACATGTGCACATGCACACTCACAACATGGATCAAGGATATACCAGCCTTCACCACCTCTTCCAAGAAGCTTTTGGTACAAACCCTTATTCTGCTCCCTAACACTGCCTTCGCTAACCTAGTGCCCTCCAGTTGTTTTGAAATACAACTCATGTGAGCACCAGCATCCTACAATTGTGCTGGCTGGGGCCAATGGGAGCTGTAGCCCTGTATATCTGGAGGGCACCAAGTTGGGGAAAGTCCAAGCACACTT
Source organism: Podarcis muralis (assembly GCF_964188315.1). NCBI lineage: Eukaryota > Metazoa > Chordata > Lepidosauria > Squamata > Lacertidae > Podarcis > Podarcis muralis. Next base: position 30,732,351 of record NC_135669.1, read on the forward strand.
AGCTGATTTTGCTCACTTTGTCCCCATTATCCTTTCCCAAAGGCTGAAAATCATCTGTTATATTGAGGGCCTGCCTTTCTTCTATCACAGAACTCAAGGCAGTGCACAGAGGAAGGAAGGAAACTCAATAGTAGAGCATCTGCTTTGCATGCAGAAGGTCCCAAATTCAATCCCCAGTCTCTGAAGATAGGATTAGTAGAGACTCCTGCCTGAAACTCTGGAGAGCTGCTGTCAGGCGGTATAGACAGCAGTGAGCTAGATAGGCCAATGGTCTGATAATACATGCTCCTAGGCACCCCAGGTAGTCTCCCATCCAGGCCCTGATCCACACCAATAATATGTGCCTTCATGGACCACGTCCTGGTAAATTTAGGCTGCAAGCTTCTCAGGGGAAGGAAATGCCTTCTCCTCTCTCCCCCCCCATGTTGCTCTGTGTGCAACTATTTTCATAATAATTCCAAGAGGCACATTGTGATTCACCTAATTCTGCACAGGCCCCCATGTCTGCAAGCACTTGACCCACTGGACTAACCTATTATCATGTTTGCACACCTAACAGCCCTCCCCATATACACACACACACACCTGCAAGGTACAGGCATCCGTGTGTGTGATAACAAAGCATCATTCAGTCAGGACAACAACATATAAAACTGCACAACATAGGAGCCAACTCCTAGGGGCTGTGGGGGCTTCAGTCCCAACAATAAACTATTTAAGGGGGGCCGGGCCTCCACAAAGTTGATGGGCATTCCCATTCAAATGGTGTGTGTCCACCACATCATGTGATCAATTACGCAGGGCGGGGCTTGCCTCGGCCCCTACAATATTTTACTCAAGTTGGCACCCCTGCTGCACAACTTGTACTGCATGATACTACAAGGGGATAACTGGCTTCTGAGCCACCATACACACCCACCCCCCTGGGGCTGGCTCCACATTCTACTCTTCTCGGGGACAATCTGTCCAAGTGACTTTCCATCAGAGCTCCTTCAAGAGACAGCAGGCTGGAGGATGCACTCAGGAAGCCGGGAGGGAGGTTACCGTGCCGCCATGCTGAGTAACTGCATTTGGAGCTGCAGCCAGCTGCTGCTCATGAAGGGTGGGGAGTGGGAATCTCTTTCAGAGGACAGCAGAAGATGGGCGTGAAGCAGGCCGCCTTCTCATTTCCCCTCTGCAACCAAGCAGCAGTCAGTGTGAGCCTTTCCTGGTATCAATCAAGACGAAGAGGGGGATTCTAAGGGGAAGACCGGTGTCTCAGCAAGCCAGGCCCCCTCAACAGCCACCATGTGGCTATGACCTAGAGAGACGTACAAAGCAAGAGGACCCACAGCCACCAGAAAGAGAGATTTACTCTTGCTGGGTGGATGCACCTTCCAGGCAGGAAATCAAACTTCTGCCTGCCTGCATCTTTGACCCCTATTGCTTTGCTCAGCGGGGGGCAGGGGGGGTGTCTATGCAACCATTTTGCTATCCCGGTTGGAATGGTGACCTCTAACCTCCAGCTGAGGATGAGGTAAATGCTGGGGGGGGGGGGGAGAGACAGGGAGTCCACCAGATCAAGGTGAGAGTGAAGAATTGGAGGTGGGATAGCAGAGCCACTCCCCAAGTACTAGGCTGAGAGAGAGAGCTGTACGGAAAGGCCAGACGCCTTCAGACAAGCAGTTCACAAGATGCTCCATTTCCAGACACCTCCTACCCCTCCCGTCTGCCCCCCCCCCCCCCCCGCAATATCAGACACGAAGAGAAAAATCCAGACTGACAAGCAGCCTTGCAGGTAGGCAGACAGAACAGAGGGTAAAAGGGGTGGGGGCGGGGAAAGAGACCCACTTACAAAGCAGTTGAGCATGGAGCAGGAGACACGGCCCGGTAGAGTCATGGTCGCTTCCCGGGGAGGTCGCCGGCTCGGGGGCAGGCAAGTGGCATCGCTTCCCCCTGCCCCCCTAACGACTCAGGCAGGCGGGCAGGCGCGCCAAGACATGCAAAGGGCTAGAGCATCTCTGCTGCCGCTGCCGCCAGAGCAGGTGCGCTGGCTGCTTCAGTGGCTGCTGACAATGGAGGGGAGGGGAAGGAAGGAGGAGGAGGAGGAGGAGGAGGAGGAGGAGGAGGAGGAGGAGGGAGAGAGACTCCACCTCTCTCCGATAGAAGCCAGAGGAGGCTCTACCATGCCAGGGGACTCCCTGACAGCCAAGCACAGAAAATGGAGTCCCTTACAGCAGGGTTCTGGGCTCGGCAACCCTTGCCCGCCCCCTTTGTCCTGGGACTACAGGGGCGGAAAGGAAAGGGGCCAAGAGGCATGTGCTGGAATGCACAGGGAACAATAGCAGCAGCGGCAGTGGCAGCCTGGCTTTGTGTGTTCCGGCAAGAGAAAGACCCGGCCAGGATTCCGCTCGGAGCTCACGTCCAGTCCATGCAGGATAGCCAAGCAGCAGGAGAGCAGAAAAGGGGCATGCCGCTGCCGTGCCTGCCAGCTCTGCTGCACGGCTACCCGGGGCCTGCAGTCTCCTCTGGCTAGGATCCAAAGACTACATGGTTGACATCTCAGGAAGACGCACACCCCGCAATAAGGCACAACAACACAAGGGGCTCAGGCCAAAGCGAGGCAAGGAGGGAGTGTGCTTAGACCTCGGCTCTGGCCCCAAAGGAGCTGCCTCCTTCAGCACCCAAGGGAGGCTCAAAATGGGTGGGGGAATTCCCCAGGTATCACTGCACTGATTGCATGAGAAGAGGGGTTCTCTGGACAGGTGGTGGAAGCTGAGGGGACAGCTGCCCAAGCCCCACCTCTTATGCAAGACTACAAGGGGAGTCTTGTTTTGTCACAAGCTAGGGGGGAAAGCGGTAGCTTTTGTGGGGGTTAGAGCACAAGAGAGAGAGCAAGCGGGGTGTAGAGGTTCGAGTGTTGGATTAGGACCTGGGAGATCAGGGTTCAAATTCCCACGCAGCCATGAAGATCAATGGGGGTGACCTGCCACTCAGCCTAACCAACCTCACAGGGTTGTTATGGGGATTATATGGGGAGGGGGGAAATCAAGTAAGCCACCTTGAGCTCCATGGAGAAAAACGGTAGGATAAAAATGCAATGATAAATAAAACAAACAAATACAGTAATTGCTCCCTTAATCTATGAACCTTGCCAGGGGGTGGGGGTGGGATTTCTGAACTAACAAAGCCACATTCTGTGAGAGGGTGACAAACCACCTTAAGCTCCTCAGTCAGATGCTCAGGAGTAGATGCCCCTCCCATTTCTGGAGAACAACATGCTATACCATCTTCTTCTTAAATTTATTGGGACCATGAGCCCTCAGCACACACTGTCAGCAATCAAGTAGGTTATAACTACAAAGCATCTAAAAATAGCCCAAATAAAGGAAAAAAGCCAGGCAAAATATAACACTTTTTAAACCCCACCTATTCAAAGATTAACTCTGCCCAAACTGAAAAGCACCACAATTCTTCTGCATGGGGCAATCTGGGGGACAGGGATTCTATTGCAGCCTACCTTAGCGGCAATCGGTTAAATGCTGAATAATGGTAGAACTTGGGCAGAAGATCAAGATGTTGCTAAGCAGCCTGAGTCCTCCGCTGACATAACTAGAGGACTATGTTGGTTCTGCCTTGTTATTTCCTCTCCAGGTCCCCTGCTAGATCAGGCATTGCTTACTTGGGAAGTAGGGTCCTGCTCCAGCACGAAGCAATGCAAGCCTAGTGCTGAGGACAAATCTAGGTGTTATGCAACAGTCCTATTCGCAGCTCGCTGCTTGCCTCTTTCAAGGTGGGAGTGGGGCATATATATGCAGGGGAAATGGGTTATTTAGAATCAAAGAACCAGAGAAGGGAATCTCCTCTAAGAACTGGAGAAGCACCTATCTGCTAGAGATGCTTCAGGGAATCCCCAAGAGTTAGTTGTCCAGCCTTTCCTTGAAGGCCTCCAACAAGGGAGAGAGCCCACCACTCCTCAAGCTGTTCTTACCAGGACAAGTGCTTGTCCTCTTCTCTGGGACAGCCATTCAGGGGGTTGAAAATTATACTCAAGTTCCCTTCTCTGCCTACCCTCCTCTAGGCTGAACATTCCCAATCACTTCAATCTTTCCCCCATCAGACTTATTTTCCATGCCAGTGACCTTCTTTCTTGCCCTCCTCTGAAGCGGTTCCAATTTGTCTCATTCGAACTCTTACCAGCCTACTGGCTCTCTCTGCAAACACTCCCACCCCCCATCTGCTTTTATTTCAGGTCCTGGAGCCTTGCCAGAGTGCGGGAGGAACTGACTGGGAAGGGGGTGGCACTGGCCTGGGATCACAGCTGGGCCCAGGAAAGGTGAGGCTTCTATAAAACATCTCCGGGAACTTTAGGAACGTAAGGTAGACCACCTCAATCCACGTTTTACCTCACTAAAGAACCCTAGACAGTGGCTTCCTGCTTGAGGTGCCCGGATTGCTGTAAGCCGCCTTACAAAGAATCATAATACCATCACAATTTAAAGCAACAACAAGTCAAAGCACAATAGAAAAAGAGCTCCCTCACGTCAGAGGTAACCGGGGCTTGTGCCTAGCAGTTGTTCAAATGCAATGAAAGTGAATGCTATCCAGCCAAATACAGATGAAGGCCATTTCATTAAGGTTCTATCAAAACACACCCATACTTCTCATATGACCCTCCACTAGACAACAGCTAGCCTACACTGTCACCGGGGGCAGCGGGGGCGGGACGTCACATACGTGGGCAGATGCCAGTCCCCCGTCTCATAAACCCATCCATAGAAGGACTTGCATGGTGTGATGGCACTTCTAGTGTGCTTCTTCTAGCTCCTCTACAGCTAGAAGAGATCAAGCCACTTGTCCTCACCACCTGCAGCAATCTCCACTCACCTGTGGCTCACAGAGGCCTTGAGGCAGGGGTTGCTCCCAGCTTGGCTACCTGAACACCAAACTATACCTGGCATCCATCAGGTAGTTTGCCCTTGAGTGGCAGGTTCCTTCATCACAAACAGCCAGCATTGGTCTGGACTGGGACTCTATAGGGGGTGGGAAGGGATTAAAGCCCTCCCCTCCCGCCTGCCATTTATTCTAATGGGAGCTCCCCAGCTGCAAATAGCAGGCACAGGAGCCCCTTCAGGGCTGAGAGCAGAAGGCAAAGCCCTTTCTTCCTCCACATGCTAGGGTCTGATCTAGAACTCCTAATCACCCCAACTTTATTGGAAAGCCTACACCTCCACTAAAAAGCAGACCACGGGATTAACATCATATGTAGCTTGGAACAGAAGATCTGGAGATGCCAAGAGCCTTATCTTGGGAGACCTTATCTCTGAAAAACCTGTGCTATTCCCCTCCTGCCTGTGATCTCAGGACGGTAACAATTTTCATTTTTTATTTCATTTAAAAGCATTCATAAACCACTTAATAGTTGAAAATGTTCTAAGTAGCATGCAATGTAAAAAAAAACCCAACAATATCACTAAAACACACAGTAAAAACCAATAAAACAATAATATAAAAGTATATTTTTTAAAAAACAAAACCAGGAATTCAAGGGATTCAAACACATAAAAACAGGGTCCAATTGTACGGGTCAGGGAATAGCAGCAAAGAAGTCTGCACATCTGCTTCTAGCTGGCCTAAGAATAGAAGAATTATTATTGGCTAGGCACTTATAAATTAGAGAAGGGCTGTACCAGGATAGAAAATGAGTCCTGCCCACAGGCTGACAGTCTAGGGTCCTCCTTCTAAAGGCCTTGGGCAGAAAACTGTCCCTCCCAAGCCCTCTACTCGCCAGCCCCTGGTCTCCCCCTACATCTTGCCTTAAAAAGACAGTCAAGCAAGGGGCGTGGGTCATTTTTATGTGGAGAGAAGCATACTGGCAGTGGGCAGGGGCCACCCCTCTCTTCCCTCCCTCCCTCCCCCCAAGACATGTGAACTGATCACTTGCAAGGGGCTTTTCTTTCCCCTTTTTCTTTCCTCTCCCCACTCAGCTCAGCTTGTCCCCACCACACAGACATTCCCTCTGGACTCCAGCCACATGAAACCAGGTAGAGGCTGACCTGCCCTTCCTGCCCCCCCCCCAAGCTCTTTAAAGAGGAATCATGTCCCTCCATAAATGACTGCAGCAAGAAAGCTGGGCAAGACCTTCCTACCCAAAGAGAAGCATGCTACAGCCGCCTCCATTCTGCAGCACTTGATCTCAGATCAGCTTCTCCTTAGCCCTCTGCACAGCATTTCTGCATCCTTCAGCTCTTATTGCAGAAGCCATACAGGCACAGAACCGGCAGCCTCCAGCCACCACCAGAGCGAACCTCAAAACAAATCTGCAGCAGGGTGAGATGGAGACAAGGCAAAACAGAAAGCCCACTCACCATGGTCGTTCTCCAGATGTCGGTTCTCTCTCCGGAGCTGCTGAAGATCCACCTATATTTTTGAGAAAAGGAAGCCTGTGTAGGAACTGGATGTGTTGGCTGCAACCAGAAGCAATGGTGGCTTGGGCCTGCTGTCACAAAGGCCTCCTTCATATGCTCCTTGACACAAAAACACCAAGTGCCAAACCGTGTGAATGCGAAGAGGCTGGCAAGGAGCACTGCACCCAGACTCAAAGTACCAAAGCTTCCTCAGAAAGCACACAGGGAGAGTGAATGTCTATCCTGCAACCCTCACCCCCGCCGTCGTTTTACAATCCATGTAGAAGAAAGTCCACATATTAGCCTATCTTCCTAGCAGGTGCTTCCGGTATGGAAACGTGACATTGCAGGCCCAGATAAGCAACATTAGAGGAAACTTGAGGGTGCCTTCGAGCAAAGGGAAGATCACTGTCCACTATAGAATGCATTTTGTGTGCCTTTTGTATATGTAAAAGCTTTGGTCTCAATGTGATGTGATGAAGAGGTGCTTCCCAGTTCACTCTAACCCAGGGGTTTCCAAAGTAGGCAATAGGATTACCTAAAATGCTAAGAGGTGGGGGTGCGGCGCTGGAGGTTTATTTGACTATCAGACTTTGAAAAGCTGGTAACACTGGATCAGGTTCATTAGTTTTGTTGAACTGATTAAACAAAATAGTTTTAATTGCATTTTCAATAAATGTGCAATGAATTGTTTTGAATGTTATTGCATCATTCTCTTCCTTAGCAGGTTGTGCAAACTCATTAGGTTTATGAAATCAAGGGGGCAGTGGCCCCAAAAAGTTTGGGAACCGCTGCTCCTAGCCCTTGCCTGCCCAATGCTTGCTCACGCAGTCTTGCCATCCAGACTACTAACAACTAGGATTTAAGGGGGAACAATCCTAGTTTTCCATATCTGCAGAGCGAAGCCCTGCCCAATCTGGGAGGGCGATTTGGACTGCAAAATACCGGGTGGACACCACATCAAGCAAGGCTTTTATACAAATTAAGCCAAGAATGGAAATTCTATTAGCAGGGAAAATACAGTCTGTTATGTGCAGACCTGGAGTAACCTTGTGAGAAATATTGATTCTCTTTTCAAGATACTTGGCACTCGACATCTGCTTTTTGGTCACGACTGATGTGAGTCACAGTCCAAAGCATTTGAAAGAGACCAAGCTAGGAAAGGGTAGCGGTGCGGGGTTGTTTTACTATCATGGAAATTGTTTCATTCTTGACCAGTTCAAGTATGGGGCTGGGAGGATTGTACCTCCACATCCATTTTTTAAATCATATTGAATTGTTATTACATTTGGTATCAAAATATTTATTGGTTGATTTAAAAGCATTTGTAAACTGCTTTACAGTGGTACCTTGGGTTAAGTACTTAATTCGTTCCAGAGGTCCGTTCTTAACCTGAAACTGTTCTTAACCTGAAGCACCACTTTAGCTAATGGGGCCTCCTGCTGCCACCATGCCGCCGGAGCACGATTTCTGTTCTCATCCTGAAGTAAAGTTCTTAACCCAAGGTACTATTTCTGGGTTAGCGGAGTCTGTAACCTGAAGCGTATGTAACCCAAGGTACCACTGTATATATTTAAAATTTCCAAGCAGAACCTCCTGCAGCCAATCGGGAGCTGCAGAAGCCCCATCTGACGTTTGGCTTCCAAAAGAACATTCGAAAACTGGAACAGTCACTTCTGGCTTTCAATCATTCGGGAGCCAAAACGTTCAAGAACTAGGCTATTCGAAAACCAAGGTACGACTGTACTTTAAAACAATGATACAACCTAAAAAAAACCCCAGAAATTTATCCAAAGAAGAAAGGCTGGGCTACAGAAAAATTGCAATATGAAAGAAAATTTCTTCAAATGATGCAAAACATGGAATTCATGGCCACCACAGTGTGCAGAGATGGCTGCCTTGTGAGGTTGTATGAAAATGAGACTAATTCATGGACTGAGAGACAGCTATCACTTGCCAATGACTAAACTGAACTCCCCCATTCAGAGGCAGTCTATCTATGAATACTGGTTGCTGCAAGAGCAACTTGTCTGATTACCCTGCCAATGAGTTTCTTGGAGGCATATTATTGGCTGCTGTGGGACAAGAAGGGCTTTTGGTTTCATCCAGCTGCGGGGCTCTCTCTCTTCTTATGTTCAAAGGGCTTTAGGCAAATTAGGGGAAATTTCCACAAAGGCTTTTAATCATGGTGTATATATGGATATATGTTCTGAGGAAGTGCATGTCTGGCTACCAGTTTCTCGGGGCTACGGAACAGTGAGGAAGGGCTTTTGCCTTCATGACTGTGGATTTGATAGAAGCATCTATTTGAAAGCAGGATGCTGGACCAGATGAAACACAGACTGGCCTTATACAGCAGGGCTCTTCTTATGTTTTTAACATGCTGGGAAAAGAGGAAGCTTCCCAGCCTCCTAATCAATCACAGAGAGGCTGACTGGACCCATCTGACATATCAACCACACCCAACACCTTCTCCAAATATGCAGTGTCTATCTATTATGCACTGGTGTGTGTGTATGTATGTGAGAGAAAGTGTATGAGCAGATTTCTTGTTTCATTTATAGCTGGGTTCTGGCTCCCCTTTTTATAATAATTACACACTTCTCATGGTTGCTGTAGTTTTCAAACACTTTGAAATGTAGCCTCTGGAAGCGAGATACATTTCACAAAAAAGCACTTCTGATGGTGCCTGTGCCAGTCCCTGGATGTATTCAATATAAGCCAGTGTTTCTGAAACCTGGGTCCCCAGCTGTTGTTGGACTACAACATCCCTGACCACTGGTCCTGCTAACAACAGCAAACTGCAACAGGCCAAATCAAATTTGACATAGTTCTGGCCTACATTTAGGTTATACAGTAAATGTAAACAGGGACTCAGGCACTTTCACCTGTGCTATATGAACTCTCAAGTGGTTGTGCAGGAAGCACAAAATTACTCCAACAAGGCAGCGTGTGGCTTGAAGGCACATGATGCAGCCACCTTGTGAAAAGCTAAGCAGATCCAGGTCTGGTTGTTGCCTGGATGGGAGCCTGCCTGGGAAACTGCTTTCTAACACCTCAAGATCCATTGTGGGGGGAAATCAGATGTAAATGTAATGAATAAAAAACTGGCAGTGTAGTCATATTATTATGAGCATTAGCATTTTTATCCCGCTTTTCAGCCAAAAAGAACCTCCCACAGCAGTTTATAAATATCAGTGAAGAGACAATCCCTGATCTTGGGCTAACAATCTGACAGACACCCATGTAGACATTGGGACAGGCATGCTTTTTCTGTGCAATTCCCCCTGACGGTAATGGAATGCAAGGCCCTGTCACTCTCAGGGGGGCTTGCTGTATTTGCATGCAAAATACATGGTGGAAAGGAACCTTGCACACTAGCCACTCCAGGGTGGATGACAGATTTTAATATTTTTTGTAAAGGAAAAATATTATCTTTGAGGAACAGAGGCAGTCCTGGACTGTCATATAAAAGAATCCACAGGACCCACAATGCAATCCAGGTCATGATTCTCCCAGGTTGAATCAGACGAATCCACTTTGGAATTTGAGTTTGGAAGATTACTCCCTCCTCCTTAGCGACAGATGAGGAAGGGGCCCGATGCAGCAGGTGTTTCAGCAAAGCCTGTGGAGAGGCCTTAAAGTCCCACATCTCTCTCAGCCTGATAGAACGGTACATTGAATGGGATTACTCTGAACTAAGTGGATTTCCCAGCAGGATATTTCTTCTACCCTTACCAATGATGAAGTTCAAATATTACCCCAAAAGATGATTGCTTGCCCAATTACCCCAATAATTGCTTGCCACTTAATGCCTAGATCAAGGGAAATGGAGCTAATTTACAACATGCTAGGAGAAATTATACCTGGGTCTTTGTTCAGCAAATGCAGAAATGAAATGCAGAACTGAAGACATTAGCCATTAAAAGTACCTTGCAAAGTCTCAATGTTCCTCGCTTCGCAGGCGTCCGATTGTACTGGAAATAGACATTTTCCTGAGGGAAGAAAAGTGAATGGAAATCAAGGGAGTGGGGAAGAATACCAAAGGACAACAGCTTTATCCTTGCATCTCCCTAATAAATCATGCCACACCAACTCCCTTCACTGTTGAAACACTTTTAAGAAAAGAAGAGCCCAGCAAACTGGATGCCGTAAAGCTGCCCTGTGCTGAGCTAGATTATTATTATTTATTGAATTTATATACCGCCTTATACCCGGATGGGCCAATGGTCTCGCTCACTATAAAGCAGCTTCTTAAATTCCTGGTTGATGCATCGGCACAAACAAATCTCTCCCCAAGCAATTCAGTTACCACAAACATTCAAGCCAATCTGTCCATAACTTTACCAAAGTTAACCAAAAAGAAAAAGAAAAATCATGGAAGTTTAAATAAGAAATTGCAGAACCAAGAATAAGAAATCTGACATTACTTCTCATGAAATAGTGGGTCAGACGAGATTATAATTGAGGTTCCTTCCCTCTGCATCACAAAAGAGGTGCTGCTCATTTGAAGCTACATCAACTTTTTATGGTCATGCCTTGATGCTCCAGCAAACATTAAGGCCAAATAAAGATTTCACACCTACAGCTTCCTCTGTCAGGATGTGTTTTGCCTGTTTGTTAAAAGTCCCATTTTACTGAGCTCTCATTGCATTATTTCCCCCCCAGTATGAATCAGTGTGTGAGTGCAATATGCAAAGCTTTCCAATTCCGTAAGAACAGAATCAGACCAAGGTTCAGCCTAGGCATATATTTTGTTTCTCTGTGACCAGTCAGATGCTTCCAGGAAGTCTGAAGCAGGGCATGAGGGCAACAGCCCTTTCCTGCTGTTGCTCCCCAAGAACTAACATACAGTAAAAGACTCCCTCTAAACATGGAGGTTCCATACAACCACTATGGCTAATTGCCATAAGCCAGGGGTGGGGAGCTTTAGGCCTGAGGCCAAATGCAGTCCTCTGACCCCCTGTGTTTGGTCCTCAGAACAGACCCCAGGTTGAACCACTGCTTTGCACCCTTCTTTGAGTGTTTTTACCTGGCTGGAATGTTTCCTTGAACTCCAATCATGCTTACCTGAACGGAAAGCAGAGAAGGGTGTGGGAGTGTGTGCAGAAACTAGCCTACTGCACAAAGGTAAAATCTGCATTCATTGCTCTGCTCACTTTTGCCTCTGGCCCTGCCCATCACTGGCATGCAGACCTCAGAAGGTTGTCCTGAAGGGAATGAGGCCCTGGGGTTGAAAATGCTGCACCCCATCTCTGCCACATCGACCCCTCTTCCTCCTTCAGCCTACCCCCCCCCCCCCATGATCATTTTGGTTGTGCCTTTCTGCAGCTTTACCAGCTTCACAGTGTATTTTTATTTTTAATGTGGCTCACCAGGGAGGGTTGTTAGGCTGCAGCCTAGAGATTCCCTGTGCACCTTTAAAATCTACCACTGAATAAGGAAATGAGGCAGACAGCCCTGTTATCTCTTTCCATCCCCCCCACCCCACCCCGGCTGTGTTGTTCAGCCTGCCATATGGAGCAAGACTTTCTGTGTGCCATACAGCTATGTGGGAGGGGGCAAGTGTAACAGGACTGGGGCCTGGGGGTGGGAAACCATGCAGGAGAAACCTGGATGGCTGCTTCGTCTCCTGATACAGCAGAAGATTAAAAGGTGCAGAAAGAAAATCCAGATTGCAAATCTAAATTGATGCATCTGGTGGAACCAACTCCAACCTAAGAAAGGCCACACCACAAGAAGCCACATAGCTTTTAAGGTGCCACAGCACTGCTTATCTTCATAGGCAAAGATTAATTATGCTCTCCCAATGTGTCCAGATCAGTGTGGATGACAAAAACCCTTTCAAATACTTTGACTGTTAAATCCTTGTTATAAGAGACAAGCTGTTACCTGTGGTGGCCGGCTCATTTGAAACATGTGCGATTGAGGTGTCAACACTACTTTCAGCTCAATACTAAATGCACTGCCTTGATACGTAAGGCACTTCCAGGTAAGTGAACTTGCAAGCAGACGGCACGATACAAAAACCTATTAATTAAAAATGGAATACTGGGCCAACTTCAACTGATGTAGAGAAACAGGCATACTCATCATATCAACAGGCACTGGCACAGTAAAAAGAAATTTAGAGGCCCCACTGAACATCTGATTCACCAAAAAGCTGTTCTCAAGCTGATGCATGTCCACAGGAGTCACCTGTATCAATCAGGAATTGGCTCCAGATGACCAGGAAGTGAAAACTTAAGACTTACAAACTGGAAGTGACATGCCCCTTTTTTCCTTTCAAGTTTTCAATATGCTATGAATGATTTCCAGTGGTTGATGGGCAGCTGGGCAAGTGGCTTTCACAGGGTCATTTGCTGGACCACTTAAAGAATATTAGTGAACCATTTGTAATATGAAGGAAGATTGGCTGTGTTTCCTTCAAGAAGATTCCATGAAGACACAATCACTAAGGGTGGATATGAAAACTACAATAGATAAAATAGACATGTCCTTCTCTTTTTCTTTTCCTCCTAGAATGTTTGTGTTGCGTATATCTTATCTTCTAATTGTGTTTGATTGCTTTTAAAATATGAATTGTAAGCTGCTTGGGGCAATTCATGTGAGCTGGAAAAACAGCATAATTTATCAAAGCGTAGAAGATGAATTTTATTTGAGAGGGGATTTCAAACTTTCAAGTGTTTAAAATAATGTAAAAAAAAAATTGCACACAAGACTCATTTCATGCACAACCCTGGATCTTGGTTGAACATCCAGATTCAGTAACAGAACATGTGAAGTAAGAAGGAGTGCCACTGCAAGCACAGGCTTTCCACTTACCAATGAATAATCACAATCATGCACACACATCCATCGGGGATTAGGACAAGAGCTGCACAGAAGCATACCAAGGGACAAACATCCTCTCCAGATGTTCTGGTGCCCAGCTCATTTCAATCTGCTGGATTTAACCTTTAAAGCCCCAACAGTTTGGGGACAAGTTACCTGAAAGATTGTCTCCTCCCACATCTATCCACCCATACCTTTTCTCTGAGCAGCCTGCTAGATGAGGAAGCGTGATGGGTGGTTACTGGAAAAAGGGTCTTTTCAGTGGTGGTGCCACATTCCACAATGTCCTCCCAGGAATGCTCTCCTGGCACCCATGCTATGATCCTTTATTTGCACCAGGTTAAGTCCTTTTTATTTTTCCGGGCATTTTAAACTCATATTTTAGTGCTTTCTAATACTCTTTATAAAGTTTGTTACACGTGGCTTTAATTCTATTTTTTATTTTGATTATTTGTTTGCTTGTGAAGTCCCCCCCCCTGCTGCCCCCGTCCCCACACACAAACCACCATGGCTTGCAGAATGTATTGTTCACCATCCAGATAAATTATCTGGGTGAGATAAATGGTGCAAGTAAGTAAGTAAGTAAGTAAACAAACAAACAAACAAACAGCCTGACAGCTGGACAAGACAGGGTGGACGATGGCAATAAATAGAGATGTTGGGATAAGGAAGTCAGGTGGAAGTGAAGGATCTGGTAAGGCAAGGTCAGGATTATTCAGAAGGTTCTGCTAAGAAACTGGAAACAGAATATAGAATACATTATGGTGTGTGAGAGAGAGTATGTTACAGCAAACAAACAAAACAGATCTATTGTGGCAAAAATGTTACTGGACTAGAGCAGACTTCATCAGATGCATGTGAATTGCCTACTCAGGACCTTCCAGTCTACCAGTTCTCTAATTCTCATAATAAAAGGTCATCCCTGAACGATAATAAGAACCCTTTCCCTCATAAACGCAAGAAATACAGCTAGCCCCAGGCACATATCTGTGTTTAGAGGCAAGGATTCCACTGTGTCGTTTCCAAGCACTTCACATTTTAGAAAATAAGCACAGAGTTCTGCATACACCCACACAGAGTCAGACCCCACCCTAGAATCTGTTTTGAACGCAATGGAATCAGACCTGGAACACACGAAGTAAAAGCTGCCAGAGTGATAGCAAAAGCACCCCTAAGAATATGAAGCAATTTCACTGAATCATCACTGAGCAGGCAACCATACAAACCCCACGTCCCTCATGCCTGGGGGACCGTGGGCATGTGGCCCGACCAGCTACCACTGATTTTAGAAATTAAACTCATACTCACAGACACATACTCTGAAGGCCTTGGCCTCTCCCTTTAATGTTGTAGCTCAATCCAAGAGTGTATTAAATGGCAGAGTGAAAGTGGAAGCACCTCACAGTGTGTACAGTGTATCCCTCCCACACAGCTGCATCTAGGATTGAGGAAGGAAAGGGGAGGGAGTGCTTTCAAGTCCTCTCCTTTTGGAAAGTGAGCACCCAGTGCACCCTCATCACACCACAGGGCCTTCATTAAGCCACAGATAATTTGCACCAGTAAGGCTGAGTGTGTGTCACAGTTTACCTGCAGAAGGGTACAAGGGTAGGGGGTACTGCTGAGTGTTGGAAGTAGAAGGTCCCAGATTCATCCCCCAAGATTTCCAGTTAGAAGGTATCAGGGAGGAGATGATGTAAAAGACTCAGTCCAAAACTGCCAGACAACAGCAGCAGACACTATCGGGTGAGACAGAGCGCTGCTCTGGTATCAGCTAGCTTCCTGTGACATTACAGCATCAGCTCAACCCTACAAGTGAAAAGAAGTCTCTGGGTGCATGCAGAATGTAGATATTGGTTGTTCCTTATACTCCTGTTTGTACTTGCACCATGAAGTATTTCTTCTTGAAATGAAAGGGGTGTGTGTGTGTGTGTGTGTGTAGTAATATTATCAGTAATAGGAGCAATTATCAAAACAAAAAAAATTCCTTCCAGTAGCACCTTAAAGACCAACTAAGTTAGTTCTTGGTATGAGCTTTCGTGTGCATGCACACACTTCATTTTTTTTGTTTTGACTATGGCAGACCAACACGGCTACCTATCTGTAACAGGAGCAATTATGGTGGTGATATGAAATATACAAACATGTATCTTTCAGTCAGTTAGCCATGGTCTAGTTCTCACAAACAGGAGAGGAGGAGAATGACAAAATATTGTTTCCTGGTACCCCATCACTTCAGACAGCAAATGTGGGGAGCTCACATTGCCAACTACTCCTTCATGCACAAACTAACATCATCCCCTGGAAAAAGGAGGCATTTACCCTGACACGCTAGCTTTCTTTTTTCATCTTTTCAGCTGTAAGCAGCACCACTAAACACAGTGGGGCTGCTTTCTGAGTAAACATCCTTAGAACTGCCATTTAAATGTTTTCTGTTCAATTAAATCTGCCTAAATTTGCATACAAATAAAATAACGGTTTAGAACAACAACAAACCCCCATTGTTTTTAAACAGTGGAGTGCAAATAATCATATCACAACAGGCCTTCGCTTCTCTGAGGGAAAAATGTTTCTTTCTGAAAAAGACATCAGCAAGCTTCACACAAACATTAAGGAAAATTATTTTAAAAAGTTAACTATTTAAAAGTGTGGCCTAGTTAACTGGGACTCAATCGAATGTTTTCTCAATGGATTGCTTAAAGACTGATCACCTAAAACTTGTAGTCCTAACCAAAAGCTACTATTTTACATTGCAAAACTGCCTTGAGCATGCTGAGTGTGAGAGGTAACATATTTAAATGTATGGGGCGTGGGGGTGGGGGAGACCAAACAATGGAACCCATGCCTGCTTGGCAAAACACCTTCTCTCTCCATCTTGGGGCTTACTCAGAATTCTGTGTGCCATGGACATGGTGTAGCTTCTAGGACCAAAAGAGACATGAGTTCTACTTGCTTTAAGAAATAACCTTATGGCAGGGGTAGGAAGCCTTTGGCCCTCCAGATGCTGCTGGACTACAGTTCTCAACAGCCCCCACTCCTGGCCATGCTGGCTGGGGGTGATATGGAGGGCCACAGATGTCCCCCACCCCAGTGTTACCTCCAAACTCAGAGAACCCCCATGGGTTATTTTTTTTGAATGTTTGCACCCCTTTCAGCTGGGAGCAAACCAATCCTAAGCTTGGAGACCAAATAAACCCAGACTGTGAATCCATCTGCTAAATTTGCTTTCACCCTCCGCACCCAAGCACCCACTCCAAGTGGTATTTGGGGCAAGAGTGGCAGGGGTTATGGGCATAGCTGTCAACGTTTCCCATTTTTAAAGGGAAATTCCCTTATTCCAAATAGGATTCCTCGCAAGAAAAGGGAAAAGTTGACAGCTATGGTTAAAGGTAAAGGTAAAAGTACCCCTGCCCGTACGGGCCAGTCTTGACGGACTCTGGGGTTGTGCGCCCATCTCACTTAAGAGGCCAGGGGCCAGTGCTGTCCGGAGACACTTCTGGGTCACGTGGCCAGCGTGACGAAGCTGCTCTGGCAAGCCAGAGCCGCACACGGAAACGCCGTTTACCTTCCCGCTAGTAAGCGGTCCCTATTTATCTACTTGCACCCGGGAGTGCTTTCGAACTGCTAGGTTGGCAGGCGCTGGGACTGAACAACGGGAGCGCACCCCGCCGCAGGGATTCGAACCGCCAACCCGCGTCCCTGACAGCTATGGTTATGGGCCATTAAAAGCAAAGTATAGCCAGACATTTCCAAAGAACATGGGGCAACATCTCTCCCCAAGATGCTGGGCTTTCTGCTTTCTGGCCCTTCTACTTTCTCCCATGATGTTGGAATCGTGCCCAGGACAGGCAGAGTCCCTGGAGCTGGGACACTTGGAGATTTGGGGCCTGGCAATGGTGGCATTCTAGAACCAACAGGCAAATGTCTCTGTATGTATATCAGCCTTTGCCAACCTAGTGTTCTCAAGACTTTTTTTTTTTTTACTACAACTCCCATCAGCCTCAGCCAACACAGCCATGTGATGATGGGGCTGATGGGAGAAAGGCCGCTCAGGCTAAGGCTGATGGAAGTTGGAGTCCAAAACATCTGGAGGGCACATCAGGCTGCCATAAGGCTGAGTCATATCAGAATCAGTTTTCCTTTTAGCTGATCACTGCATGGACAGGGACCATCTGTGACCCTCCAGGCTTCCCATTTGGGGTATCTGGTTGGCTGCTGTGGGAAACAGGATGCTGGATTAAAGCAACACCCTTTGGCCTGATCCAGACACAGGCTCTTCTGATGTTCTTGGGCTGCAGCTCCCATCAGCCTTAATCACTGCCCTATGCTGGCTGCAGAGGGTTGGGAGTCCAGAAACCTCCCTTGGAAAAGGATAGCTACAGTTGCTCCTTACAAACTGACAAGAGAAGAGTTGGCTGGGGGGAATACTCTGCATGTGCTTAGAGGAAAGGGATATAACCAGTTTAGTAGGAGGATGAGAGAGAGAAAATGAGAAATCGTTCTGCACATGCTGGGGGTGCTGGGAGAAATCACTCTGCACATGCTCAGAGTAAGGACTACAGAGCCTTCCTAGAAACAGGTAGTAGGCCTGTTGAGGGGTAAGAGGGAGAGAAATCACTCGGCACATGGTCAGAGTGAGGGGGCTGCAGATGCATCTTAAGAAACTGCCAGTGCAAACGTTGGTGGGTGGAGAAATAATTCTGCCCATGCTCTAAGGGAGGGGAAACGTAACCCGTTTCGCAGGAGGACGAAGCCTACTGTGCCGACCAGCACTTCCACACACACGCACGCCCCTTGAGCATGTGCAGATGGCAGAAGTGGGCGGGGCTTAAGAGAGGGGGGCTCCCAGAGAGAGGCGTGGCCTGGCGCGGGTGTGGAGGTGTGTGTGTGTATGTGGAGGCTCCTCCCTCCCTCCGTGCCCACTGGCGGCAGGCGGCGCTGGGGCTGGGCCTCCTCCTACGCCTGAGGCGCGGCCTGCTGCGGGCCTGCTGCGATCTTTGCACCCGGCCCGCCCGCCCCGTGGGCCTGCTGCGACTGAGGGGCCGGGGCGGGCGGTTCAGGGCGGGGACGGGGCGGGGGCGCGACGGCGGGGGTCTCCTCACCTGCGCTCCTCCCTCCCGACGGCGCTGCTCCCACCTCAGCTGCCGCCGCGCGCCGCTCCCGCCCACCGGCCTCGCAGCGCCCCTCTCCCGCCACGCAGCCAATCAGCGAACGCCGTGGAGGGCCAATCCCGAGGCACGCGCTCGCCCCGCCTTGAGGGAGGGGGTGGGCCCTTCTCGGCGCGCAAGGCCCCGATTGGCCCGCCTCTCCCGTCGATCGACCCTTGCGCAGCTCTCCGCCCTCCCTGCCTGCTTGCCTGACAGGGGAGAGGGGGAGGGACGCGCAGGAATGGGAAAGGGCGGGCCGCGGCGGCCAATGAGAAATCACAGCGCGTCCTTCCCGCTGTCCAATAGGAGCAGGGGAAAAGAGAAAAAGGCGCGCCCACGTCCGTTTTCTGCTCGGCGCTGTCAAAAGAAAGGGAGGAGGAAAAGGAGGAGGAAAGTGAGGCGCCGGCTGATTGGCTGAAACGGGGAGGCGCGCCTGGGAGGCTCTCGGCGGGCAGGCGCTTCCGGAACTATTTTAGCGCCTCCGAGCATTGGCCACGCCCGCCCGCCCTGCTCGCCACGCCCCTGCGACGCCTCCATTTCAGTCCAATCAAAAGACGAGGCAGGGCGCTGCTCTGCCTGGACCAATCGGAGCACGTGGAAGCGTGAGAGTGGCGCTCCCTTTCTCCTTTGTCACCTCTGCCCTCCAGGTGGGGCTCCTCCGTGGGTGGGGCTCGTGCCCTCGTTTATTTGCATATTAATAGGAGGCATGAACCCTGGTGGGAGTTCAGATAACGCAACAGCTGCAGTAATAACAACGGGTATTCAACAACTGCAATAATGCTAATTATTTGTTATTATTATTCTTCCAGGGGGCTGAACTAGATGACCCCTGAGGATCCCTCCAACGCTACACTTCTGTGATTCTATTATTATATTATTACTGTTCTTGTTATTCCAAGCAACTTTCAATATAATTTAAACATAAATTTACAGTATTATAGTATTAACACATACATTTTTTAAAAAAATCCCTAAAGAAATCATGTACGTAATTGAAATGATTAAGATGATAATGACTGAGGAATTTAATAAGCTAATATTTCATGAATATTAGCCTAGCAAGGGATGGGTGCTTGATGATTTAGCACTTTGCATGCAGATGCTCCCAAATTCATCAGGACAGTTTTGCCTTTCCCCCCATAACATATATATTCAGTGCTTTTTTCTGGGGGTACACAGGTATGCATACCCCTAAACATTTTGTGAATCTAAGTTTGGCCTCATTGAGGGGCAGTATTTCAATATGAGTAGGTAAATGAGAGTACCCCTAAACATTTTTTAAGAAAAAAGCACTATATATTTATTGACAAAACAAAGGCAATCTTCAGGTTGTATCTCTTCTTAGTCAGACACAGAGTAGATCCACTGAAATTAACATACATGGCTAATTTTGATCCATTAATTTCAGTGGCCCTACTCTAAGTGGGGATAATTTCAATTCAGTGTGAATTAAAAGGCAAACCAACCTAAGTCACAGTTTCCAAGAAATCAACCAAAATATGACCAGCCTTTGAAATCTGCACTTTTCTGAATTCTAAACATTAGGGTTGACCTCCGTCTAGATTTGGGGCAGGATCTGGGTCTATGCATTTGAATTAAGGCAACATAACCAAATTTTGCATGGTGGTTCCCGAGCTCAAGAGCAGAACGTTGTCAATTTTTTGATACGAGCTGGGTGCCATTTTGAATCAAGATGGTGGAGCAAAACCTGTGCTTTTTTAGGGGGAGTGTCCTCAGACCTCCTAGGTGCCCCTGGATACATACAGTGGTGCCTCGCAAGACGAAATTAATTCGTTCCGCAAGTCTCTTCGTCTTGCGAGTTTTTCGTCTTGCGATGCACGGTTTCCCATAGGAATGCATTGAAAATCAATTAATGCGTTCCTAGGGAAACCGCCTTCAGACCAGGTCCGGGGACAGTCTGTCCCCCGACCTCTTCTGAAGGCTGGGGGGGGGGGACAAGGGCCTTTCTTCCCACCCCCAGCATTTTAAAAAACCCCAGGACAGCGGAGGACGTCTCCGCTGTCCGGGGCGATCTTAAAATGCTGGCGGGCGGCATTTTAAAATCGCCCAGGACAGCGGAGGACTTCTCCGCTGTCCGGGGCGATTTAAAAGCCCCTGGGAAGGCAGGCAGGGGGGACAAAGACTTTTGCCCCCGCCTGCCTTCAGAAGAGGTCCAGGACCTCGTTCCGATGCCGGGCGGCGGGGTGAGAGGTTCCCGCCCCGCCGCCCAGCATCGGGGCATCGTTCCGATGCCGGGCGGCGGGGGGAGGCGTTCCCGCCCCGCCGCCAGGCTTCGGAGGAGGTCCGAGGACAGCGGGGAAGACGCGCTGCGCTTCCCCGCTGTCCCGGAGATTTCCCTATGGGCTGTCGTCTTGCGAAGCAAGCCCATAGGGAAATTCGTTTTGCGAAGCGCCTCCAAAACGGAAAACCCTTTCGTCTAGCGGGTTTTCCGTCTTGCGAGGCGTTCGTCTTGTGAGGTACCACTGTACTAGTGCTTATCCCACTGCATTCAACATGGTGTTGCATGCGACCCCAGTCTCTGAGCAGTGAGTGTTCAGGAGTTCCAGGTGCTGGACCAGAGTTCAATTTCCTTGCGTTGATGGTTGGTAGAGACTATTTTGAGGATATATGGTTTTATTTACACATATATACAACCAAAGCATGGAGGGGCTAACAGCATTAACACCCCCAACAGATCCATTAGTTAAAGCTTTGGATCCAGGACAGAGCAAGCATGTCTCTCTGTCTTCAGCTTCCAGCCTGCACCCAGCTCAGCTCACACACCCCACACTGGCTATTGTTCTACTTAGCAGCTAGGTGAGGCAGTGTGTGGCCAGGAGAAGGCCCACCCATTTGTTTTGTGGCACAGAGTAACTTTCTGCAGATGCTAATTGTGGTGCTTAACTAGTCAGCCAAAACCCTTACCTAGACATAGGGATTGGTCTGGCAGGCTTGCTCTCCTACATTCTACTACACCAGATACAGGATCCCAATAACTGGAAGAAATTCAGGGCATCAACAGAAGTACAGTGGTACCTTGGGTTAAGTACTTAATTCGTTCTAGAGGTCCGTTCTTAACCTGAAGCACCACTTTAGCTAATGGGGCCTCCTGCTGCTGCCGCGCCACCAGAGCACGATTTCTGTTCTCATCCTGAAGCAAAGTTCTTAACCTGAAGCACTATTTCTGGGTCAGCGGAGTGTGTAACCTGAAGCGTATGTAACCTGATGCGTAAGTAATCCGAGGTACCACTGTATAGCAAGGGAAGTAAAATTGTATCACTCTATTCTGCCATGGTCAGACCACACCTGGAGTCCTGTGTCCAGTTCTGGGCACCACAATGTGCAAAGAATATTGACAAGCTGGGAAATGTGCAGAGGAGGGTGACCAAGATTAGGAAGGGTCTGGAAACCAAGTCTTAAGAGGAACGATGAAAGAGCTGCGTATGTTTAGCCTGGATAAGAGGAGACTGAGAGGAGATATGATAGCCATCTTCAACTATCTAAAGGGCTGCCACAAGGAAGGTGGAGCAAGCTTATTTTCTCCTTCTCCAGAATAGGACCCAAACTCATGGCTTCAAGTTTGGAGAAAGGAAATTCTCACTAAACATCAGAAAAAACTTTCTGACAGCAAGAAGAATGGATTCCCTCGGAAGATGGTGGACAGTATACTTCATTGGAGGTTTTTAAGCAGAGGTTGGAGGGCCATCTGTCATGGATGCTTTAGTTGAGATTCCTGCATTGTAGGGGATTGGACTGGATGACTCTTGGGTCCCTTCCAGCTCTGCAGTCCTATGATTCTGTGATCCAGACTGACCCTCCAAATTCATAACAATCTGAAGCTCTCCTCTGTTACACCAGCTTTGGAGATGAGCTTGATGAGAACACAGAAAGTGGGGTATTATTGGTAGCATCACCCAGGCAGTTTCTGAAAGAGGGCTATCATCTCTTGATTTTTGGGGGGTTGACATATAAATTTTTTATTCTGCAGCGCCTTAAATCTGTCAAGGCTGCTGTATTCATAAGGGAAAGGTAAAGGGACCCCTGACCATTAGGTCCAGTCGTGACTGACTCTGGGGTTGCGGCGCTCATCTCGCTTTATTGGCTGAGGGAGCCGGCATTTGTCCGCAGACAGCTTCCAGGTCATGTGGCCAGCATGACTAAGCTGCTTCTGGCAAACCAGAGCAGTGCACGGAAATGCCGTTTACCTTCCCGCCGGAGCGGTACCTATTTATCTACTTGCACTTATTGGCATGCTTTTGAACTGCTAGGTTGGCAGGAGCAGGGACCGAGCAACAGGCACTCACCCAGTCGTGGGGATTCGAACCACCGACCTTCTGATCGGCAAGTCCTAGGCTCTGTGGTTTAACCCACAGCGCCACCTGTGTCCCCGCTGTATTCATAAACAGACCCAATTGTTTCATGCCCCTCTTGCAGCTGTTTTTATACATTCTTAATCACTTTTATCTTATTCTAACTGTATTTTTGTAGGGGAGGATTCTAGAAACCACCTATGAGAGGGGGGCTTTTTTTGAATTGAAAGGTGGAACAGACATTTTCTAAAATAAAACATACATTCCATTGCCGGCTAAGCACCTGCCTTTCTTATTTCAGAAACTGAAAATGTTAAGTTTCACCTTCCTCATTCCCATTCCACATTTTGAATTCCTCTTCAGTTCCACGTTGCCTCCTGTTCAGAAGTCCATCGCCCACCACAGGTTTCTAAGTGATGCGAGTTCTCATAAACAATTTTTTTCAAAGTACTGGAATCTTTCGTGAAAAACTGAAGCTTCTTAAAGACATTTAATAACTGGTTATCAATGTAATGAAGACTTAGCAAATCCCCGAATTGTTATAATAATGTGTCCTCATTTCATGAAACTGCAGTTTCTTTGCAGCAAAGTTTCAGCACTGTTAGTTTGGCAGTGATAATTATATGGCAACAGCCTGGCCAGGAACATGAAGAAATTGGTGGAATATGCCTTATGTTGTTAGAACGCCTCCAGTTCATTTTGCTCCTGGGTAAAATAATTAGCAAAGCATGCTCGATTTGTTCCCATACTTTTGAGAGGCCTTCTGAAATAGTTCCATACACAAAAAATACATTTTAAAATCATTTTTCCTGGTTAAAATGGTAGGTAGAATCACAGAAATTTACTCCTAAGGGTCATCATCCACCACCACCACCCCCCCGCAACACAGGAAATCACAGCTCAAGCAGATTGTCTAATCCTGTGCTATGGACATCCCTAGACTTGGGAGTCTTCTACTGCATTTAAAGGGGTGTTGGGATTGTCTCCCTTTAGATATGTGGCTGAATGAAAAATGATATGAAAAGAACCCTGAAGAGAGACAATTCAGCAAACCTGCAGACGGAACAGCAGGTGCCTCAAAGTTCTGAATAAACAAGATTGGCCCAGGGTCAAAGTGGGTGGGTTGCCGTGGTAACAATGATTCGCCCTCCATTGTGACATCTCTCACTTCTCCCTTAAAAGCCACTAACTACAGGTGTCCATTGTGTGTCTACAGGTGTCTACTTAATAAGAGTAGAAGCAGGGAAATTAAAAAGAAGACTCTTGGAATAATCTTGGAAGCTGCTAAGGGATGAACTAACTTGTCCACATGTCCTTCTCTTGTTGCAGTTGTGCCACAAGCTCTTCAAGGCTTTTCCGGAGCCTGAGGTTAGTACTGGGGAAAACAAAAGAGTAGGGACTGGATCCCTCAGACCCACTGCCCATGGTCTTTGCCCCCAATTCTGCAGTCTCTGATGCGGAGAAGCCCTCACCTCGCTATGAACTGTCAGCCTGACTTCTGCCATGGCTTTTCTTGGTCTGGATAATCAGGAACTGTCAAGCATCTGTTCAGAGGGGCTTCCGGAGCATAGAAAGCTCAGAACAACTGGCTGCCAAGGCAATTCTAGTGAGTGCAAAGTTGTGTAAGTTACCCTCACCCTCACGGTGAGGTGGGTGGGAGGGCCAGGGATGGGATTTGGGGAACATTTTGTGAGTCTGTCTGAAACAAGGACCATGCAAGCATAGGGCATGGAATTGCCCATTTCTGTGGAAAGCAAAGCCGGGAGTTTGGAGTTGGGACCTTCCTCCTGAAGCTGAAGAGGCAACGGTTTAGTGAGCAGGAAGAGGCTGTGGCAGAGAGCAGTTCAGACCCTGAGGATGAAGCAGAGGCTGGAGAGGAGAGAGGTAAAGAGGTAGCTGAAGAATCTAGGGAGTCTCCCTCTCCTGTTGCAACCAGCTCCCCTCCCCGCTGGTCTCCCAGAACATGGAGAGGAATGAAAAGAGCAGAGCAAAGATAGGCAGGATGGAGGAGCCTCAGGTTGCTGGGGAAGGGCCTAGGGAGGAGACTTAAGAGAGTGCGGGAAGTGCCCGCAACTGCCTCAATGCAGCAAGACCTACTGGGAAAGGTTGCTGTGATCACTAGGCCTGCACTGTTTTGGTTTCTTTGAATAAAGAGTTAACTTCACTGTCACTGGGCTGACCTATCTCTGGCTCCTGACACAAGCAAAAAGAAAATCTGAGCAGGGACACCACCACTGAAAGAATCACCAACTAGCCATGACATAGCTTCTCCGTAAGTCAGCCTGATATTGACATCGCTTCTGCCTCCATAGCTGAGATATGGGAACCTGACCTGGTCAAAAGGATCACAATTAACTTGTGAGGCGATTTCTAAAACAGGCAGCAAGGCAAGGAGGTCCTTATGGATATAAGGGGACAGTCTAGATCTGTGTGACATGACAGAAGGGCCAGAGCCGGATCTGGGTTCTATGATGGACTCGTAACATTAGGAACCACATCAAAAATGCTTTCTCAAAACCCAGTACGTGTTTCACACTCCCACAATGAATGTTTGAGGGTCACTCTCTCGTTGCAGCCCTACCAACTTTGAAAATAGGATCCACCACAATTATCTAAGGTGCTTTCCACTAGAGGACAAGTCCCTTCCCCTGCAACAACTCCGGAAAGAGGTGGCAATGGAAGGAGAAGAGGGAAAGGGGGAAGAATATGCATTTATTTTGGATCATGTGCATGGGAAGTAGGAGATGCTGGCACAGGAAAAGCAGGTTCACTGATCATCGTGTTACAATATTCTTTTAAAAAAAAATATTTGCGAAACAATTCTGTCAGAGGTAGTATGTCTCTGAATAATACCAGTTGCTGGGAATCACAAGTGAGAAGAGTGTGGCTGCTGCAGTTATCTCCAGCTTTGGGGCTTCCCAGAAGAGACATCTGGTTGGTTGTGGGTGCTGGGCTAGTCCCTTTGGTCTGATTCAGCTGCATGGCTCTTCTTCAATCTGTGAGGAGGGATGAGAAGAGGTGGCATCTCTCAAGTGCAGAGAGAGATCATGATCAAGGATGTGCTGCAATAAGAGAGTTGGGAGGTGGAAGGAAGGTGTTCGAAGATGAGGTTAAGCAATGCTGCAGTCAGAACTTGCAAATACAGTCCAACCTCTGTTTTCGGACATCTTGGCTGCCAAACGCTTTAGAAGCTGAACGCCAAAAACTCATAAGTGAATGCTTCATGTCAGGGAATTGCCATCGGCTCAGGAGCAAGAGGGGAAAAGGCGGATGGATTACAGAGAGCCCCCAAAGATCGTGGGAAGCAGCACTTCCTCAGCGGAGGAAGGAAGCCACGCCTCTAGTGGGGAGGAGATGCAGGGCTCGGAGGATGCAAGGCGGTGCCAGGACACCTTGCCTGAGCAAAGCGGGGAGGAGGGAGGTCCCCCTTTACCCAGGCCTTCCTTGCACAGTAAGCTTCCGTGCAGAGAGGGGAGGTGCAGACTGGGGGTCAAGAAACTACTCTGCTGGGGAAGATTTAAGGACCGCCCATGCTCAGATTCTGCCAGTGAATGAGCAAGACATGGAATAGAGGTGCTCTTGCATTCTAAAGGTTTTTACTACAAATAAGAAAGCTTTAGAACAGACTATTGAGGCATATTGCCTGATTGCTCTCAAGCAACCACCCGATACCTCTAACACTTTCATTTTCAAACGCTCCTCAGAAGTCAAACAGACGCATTTTTCAATTTTCCCCACTGAACTTGCTGGCAGCCCTTTGATCCTTGGTTTTTGAACATTTCAGAAGTCAAACGGATTTCCGGAACAGATTACGTTCGAAAACCGAGGTTCCACTGTATATGATTGTCCACAGGAGCCGGGAGGGACTCAGTTCAGAATGCTACCCCTTCGCCTGCAGGAGAGAGAAGAAAGGGAAGTTGAGGAACGCCTCCTGATGTTCTGCAGCCATTCTCCACAATAATACAGAGGGCTCAACATTTGTCAGGTGATTCCAGGTGCTCAGCAGCCCTGTGTGGTCACAACAACCCTGCAAAGTAGGCCAGTGTTATATCCTCCCATGGGGACTCCTGAGACTGAGATAGAGGGGCTTGGCTAAATATACCAAATTATGTCAGGGCAGAGACTAGAACTGGGGACCCCCTGCTATGTAGCGCACAGCACAATCCTACAAGGCCCACTCAGATGTTAATCCTTTTGAATACAATGAGTCTTGCTCCTAGGTAAATAGGGTCAGGAAGACAGCCTTTGCCTCTTCGCTACACTACAGAAATGTTTCTTACTTGGTTTTATTCAGTTCTACATTTATACCCCACCATTCCTCCAAGGCATACAAAGTTCTCCCCATTTTAGTCCCACAACAACCCTGTGAGGTAGGATAGGCTAAGTAAGAGACAGCAACTGGCCCAAGGTCACCCAGTGAGCTTCTTGGTGGAGTGGGGATTTGAACCCGGATCTCCCAGGTCCAGGACAAACACTCTAACCACTACACCATACTGGCTAATAAGCCTCCAGACTTGCCTGTCCCTCACACTGTTGCCCCAACACACACACACACCCTGACAAATCCAGTTAGCAAGAGGGGAAGCAGAGGCACTTACTCAAGTTTTAGTGCCCCGGGAAAAGGTAGAACTTTTTGGTCAGGGTGGTTCGGTCCTTGGAGGGCATCTGGTACGGTTTATTTTCAAAGAACTTCATGACCTGCAATGCAGAGGTGGAGAGAGTTCACAGCAGGTCATTCCTCCAAAACAATAATAATAAAGAAATGAAAAGGGGGGGGGGAATAGTATCCCTGTCCAGCTGGAGAAAGGACTAGCTCCTAGAACTTCCATGCACTCTTGCAAAAAGACTAGTTTATTTATTTTACATTAAATAAGAATTAATTAAGGCTGGCTGAAAAATAAGAATTGAGAAAGGCGGAAGCAACACCAGAGCTTTGCTTTCCGGCTTGAGCCCTGAAGAGGGAGCTTTGCCTTGCCTGGGGTCAGAGCAGGACACGGCCTTAGCAGGGCATACCTTTCTGAAGATCTCTTCCAGGTTGCAGTTCCAGGCATGTTCCTTGAAATCTTTGATCAGCTGTGTGATGAAGAGAGATCCATCTCGGGGGCTTCTCCAGGATACATTACCTGTTGAGGAAACATGAACGTATGACACTTAGGGCTAGGTGAATCTCTGAACTGTTGGTTTATCTCAGTTCCTCATTTTACTAAGAGTTGTCAGCCGGCAACTCTGGGTGGTTAATGCTAACACAGCATCTGAGGCTGACCAGGGCAGCTTATCCAGTTGCCAATGAACAGGGCTAGATGATAACTTGCGACCAGTTTACCTACAAAATCACCTTACCCCATTATCTGCCCACTCCACTGCTTTGATGGAACTGGCACTGTTAGAGAAGTGCTACATAATATTTGTTTTCCCTTTGTAAAAAGTTGATCTTTTAGTATGGCAGCACCTCCACTTTGGAACTCCCTGCCTCTTGATAATCAGGCAGCTGCCTTCACTGTATTCTTTTTGGCACCTGCTAAAAACATTTTTGTTTGGACAAATCTACCCAGGTGTTTAGTAGGCTGATGCAGGGCTTCATCTGTTTTTAGTCTATTTGGTATTTTAACTCTTCAAAAGCATTTAAGTTATTGTTCTTAATTTTTCTTCTTGGTAATTGTATTTTTTTGTACTCTTTGTAAACCTCTGTGAGAGGTGTTGTTTTTCAATCAAGCAGTGTATTTATGAAACTAAAAAACAAGACCACCAGAGCCGCTTGCCTAGGGTTGTGGAATAGAGGCAGATGAAGTCGATTTCCATGTGTACTTTGTGAATGGCATCGCTCTCAAAGTCTTCTTCCTGCCACTGGACAGGGCTGAGGGGGGCGGCTGAAGGTGTTGCCGAGTCGCTCACAAATGCAAATCCTTTATTCACTGAGGAAACAAAAGGAAAGAGCCTCTGTCAGGACTCTACAGTACCCCTCTTTTCTGGAATCATCACCACCTGTTGCTCAAATTTCATAGGGAATCCTGAGGTCATCTCCCAGTGTTTTCCATGTTCTGACCGCACCCCAACTTTTTTCAGACCTGGTCCTCTGAGGTGAACTACAAAACGGTGCTCTCCCCACCAGGAAAAGGGGGGAGTGAAGATCTACGTCAGGAACAGGAAGCGGGAGAACCGCAGTGCCTCCTATTTACCAAAAGGCTGCTGTGGAGACGGCATGGGGGGTGCTGCCAAGGAAGGGGGCCTCCAAGGAGCCTGCTGCAATTGTCCTTGGCACTGCGACAGCAGCTGTGGACGAAACATTCCCTGGAGGCTGGATCAGCTGTCCCTGTGGATCCTGCCATCTTGCCTCATGGGCAGACCAGCCCTGTCAGCGGTTTATTTGTGATAGAATGCAATTGCGGGGTTGGCTTGTGCAGCGTGGAGCACTGCTGAGGTGCTGAAGGGCTGCTGTGCCTTTAATCAAAAGCTTCCTGTTTGCTGGTTTTGCGCCTTTTATTGGCGACCATTCAGTTGAGACCAGAGAGACATGTGAGGAATTGCCCCGGAATCTGTCAACTACTCTTCCCCATTATACGAGGGGGGGGGGGATTCAGAATGGCTTCCTTACATTGATTTTCCTGTTGTAGTGAAATGGTGCTATTTATTCTAGAAATTAATTAAATCCAGTTAATACAAGCCCCTACCCACATTACTGCATGTGGAAACAGAAACTGACTAATTCAGGGGCAATTCTTTCTTTTTCTTTTTCTATGTTTTTTTATTCAAAATTAAAACAAAACATATTATCCAAAAACATATCATCCTTGTTCCCCCCCCATTTTCCCTCCCTCCCCCCACCCTCCCACACAAAACCCACCCACCCCCGCCCCCGACTTCCCTCAGTTCCAGTCTTTGGTTTCTCTGAGACTGCTGCTTTCTGCATGTTACAAAGTTGTATAGATCCTCAAACTATTTAGCTGATCAGGGGCAATTCTTTTGATCCTGTTGACCAGGACCCAATAAAACAGCCAGTGCCCCCCAACAGGATTGGTCTGCTAGAGAAAACATGCTGCTGTCCCATCAACCCCAGTCTGCCCTCAGCCAACCACCTTCCTCCTGGCCGCCAATCAAGGATTGGCTCTGCTCATTATTGCCTCTGGCTCCCCCTACTGTTGGGCTCCCTACCTTCCACCCTACCAGTCCCAAAGACCACCACTACTTCCTGCTTAACCACAGAGGTGCCTTGCGCTACATCCCAGGCAGGCGGAGGGAATCCCGGGTTCAACACCCCCCACGTACCGCCACGGCAGGCCTGGATGACGATGACCTTGGGCTTCCCCCTCAGAGCCGGGCAGTTCTTGTTGTTGAAGGTGGAGAAGACAGTGTCCACGGAGAGGAGATCTGTGCACGAGTCCTTATGCTTCACCCCACACAGGCCTTCCCGGAGGCCGTGAGACATGAGCACCACAAAGGTGCTGTCGGACGTCTTGTGTTCCTCCTGGGCTGCGAAGCTCTTTAAGCACGTGGCCATGTCCTGCAAGCAGAGAGAAGGGGGTGTTGGGCCAGCAGCAAAAGGGCAGCTTGCTTAGCTAAAAGGGAAATCAAGCCTTATCAGGAGAAACTCTCCACTCCACTCTCCAGGCACCCGGCTCGATCTCCTGTTGACCTCCCTGTCTGCATTCCCGAGCAGGATACAGGCTAGGTCACGATCGGCGATCCTCCTCAGCGTGAGAAGGACACACCACTCTTCCCTGCTCTCTGCTCCCCCCAGGGAGGGGAAAGAGATAGACAGAAATGTATTTACATGCCTTTATTTCTGTCTTTGCAGCATCACAGAGAAATGCGTCTGCTCTCTTCAAACTCCAACAGCAGAGAGACAAACTCCACCTCCTGTACTTCCTTCCAGTAGCACCTTAAAGTCCAACTAAGTTAGTCCTTGGTATGAGCTTTCGTGTGCATGCACACTTCTTCAGATACACTGAAACAGAAGTTGCCAGATCCTTCTATATAGTGAGAAGGTGGGGAGGGGTATTACTCAGAAGGGTGGTGGGAATGGGAGATTGGCAGATAGCTGAGATGAGCCTGTTGACGACTCTTAACGACTGTAATAGGTCTTACAGGAAAAGGCAAGGGATGAGAAGGTGAGAAATGGCTTAGTCATGTATAATGGGATAAGAATCCAATGTCTTTGTTCAAACCAGGTCTCTCCATGGTTCTAAGTTTGGTAATGAGTTGCAATTCAGCAGCTTCTCTTTCCAGTCTATTTTAGCTCATACCAAGAACTAACTTAGTTGGTCTTTAAGGTGCTACTGGAAGGAATTTTTTTATTTTGACTATGGCAGACCAACACGGCTACCTATCTGTATCCTGTACTTCCTGTACAGGTCAAATTACACTCTGAGCTAAATCTGGCCCACGGTACAGTCCCAACATTCCCTTCCTGTTTTGCTTTCCAGCCAGCTGCAGCTCGCTGCCGCATTGCTCCTTTTCCGTAACAGCTTCTACTCCCCGAACCCGCCCCCCCATGTCCAGGGAAGTGACCAAGGCTGCCTTGCAGATTTGCTTGGCTCCAACTCTCAGCAGTTGGGAGTGAGATAATATCTTTAATGCACCACACTGATCATCCCTGCCTTATGTCTGAAGTAGTAAAGGTGGGATTGAAAATTTATTCTTTTATTTAGTTGTATGTTTTCGATATCTCTCTCCCCCCTCCTTTCCTCCAAGGAGTTCAAAGCGGCACACATGCCCCCATTTTATCCTCACAACAACCCTGTGAGGCAGATTAGGCTGAGAAGCAGTGACTGACCCCTAAGGTCACCCAGTGAGCTACAAGGCCAAATGGGGATTTGAACCCTGGTTCTCCCCCAGGTCCAACACTCTAACCACTACACCGCACTGCCAGGATTTAAGCACAGGGAACCTAATGTGCTTATTCTACTATGTTTATCCTGCATTGAACAGGGGGTTGGACTGAGTTGTATCTAAGGTACTTTCCAGCTCTGTGACATACTAGAATATATTAATAGAATATATACAGTGGAACCTTGGTTTTCAAACGTAATCCATTCCGGAAGACTGTTCAACTTCCGAAATGTTCGAAAACTGAGGATCAATGGGCGGTCGGCAAAATCCATTGAAAACATGGAGAAACACACCTCGGAAGCCATTCGACTTCTGAGGCACATTCGAAAACAGAAGGAATCACTTCTGGGTTTTCAGCATTTGGGTTCCAAAACACTTGAAAACCAAGGTTCCACTGTATTACAAAGCTTTTTCTGCATCTCAGTTCTGGCTGCTCTGCGTATCACCACAAGGTTTCTGACTCCGTCGGGCCTCAGGGTTTGTGTCTCTGTGTGTGTAGGAACGAAACTGCTGTGCTATTTGGTTGTTATAAAATGTCTGGCTTCTGTTTTGGAGGCTGTTTTGAGCAGGAATTTCAGGGAGTTTCCAGGAAGGAAGTTTGATGGCTAAAGGGAAATGAAACCTAAAGATTTAAAGGGAAGAGGCCTCTGGGGTAAAGAGAAGGTTAACAGGCTTTTTGGAGGATGGAAACTGAAAGCGCCTTGGAAAACTCCCCACCACCACAACCACCTACTTGTGAGCATAAGTTGGTCTCGGTTTCCACTCTGTATCCCAGTCCTTCCAGGAGAAGCTTCATCTGGGCCAGATCGACCTCAGCTCCTTCCCTTTTGCTACAGTGCTCAAAATCAATGTTGCAGATGACCAAGGCCAGTCGGGTGCGTGTCTCTTTGTCCTTGATCGGGTAGATCTGCCAGGAAGAAAAGTCAGTTCATTGAAATCTGGGTTAAGAAGCTTTATCACACTTCTAGCTAGGCCAAAGCACTCAAGAGAGCCACAGAGCAGGTGAGAGGAGGGGCCTGTGGAGAGTCTGTTTTTTTAAAAAAGATATTTATTAAAGTTTTACAAAGAGAAAAGAGTTACAGAATAAAAAAAAGAAAAAAACAAAAATACAAAAATACATAGAAAAAATGCAAAATACAGAAAAAATAAATAGAAAACAGTTAAAAACAAATCAATCTTTTCATATCTTAAATTTCATTTAGTTATTTCCCTGACCTCCTCACACCTCCCTTTTTTGTTTTCCAGTTCACATGGTTAATTCAGCAAATCCTTACCCTCTTTGTTTTTATCTTAATTCTATATCTTAACGTATTATAACTTTATATTTTCATCCCTTATCAATCCATTTTTACATATTCTTTTTAACCTTGTTGCTAAGACCGCTTCATTTCAATCCGACATCATTTTAACATTCATTAATTTTACAATGTTTCTGCAAATAATCTTTGAATTTCTTCCAATCTTCTTCCACCAACTCTTCTCCCTGGTCCTGGATTCTGCCAGTCATCTCCGCCAATTCCATATAGTCTAGGGGCCTGTGGAGAGTCTGAGGCCTCAAGGGCCACATTCAACTCTCTGGCCTGAGTCCCCCAACCCACAACCCTCGCCTTCAGCAAGAGCGCAGGGAGTGAAATGGCACCTGGATTTAGCCAGGTCTGCCCACACCTCATTGTGACTGCGCACTTGGTCCTTCCTCACCTCATCCTTTTCCTCAGCTTGTATTTTCTGAAAGAGGTCCAGGGGGCAAAGCGTGAGCCCATCGCTGGTCTCCTGCAGCTGGGCTGCTTTTGCTGAGGCGGCAGCCCTTGGGCCGACTTCCTGGCGTGGCAAATGAGCCTGTTGCCCTGGGGACAAGAGAAATTTGGGTACCGGGTTAAACCTTTGGATGCTGTTGAGGATCACAGAAAGTATCTGTAAATATTCTGAATTTGGTTACATCATTTGGCTCCTTTTGGAAGGAGAACAGAATGCAATAGTAATTATAATAATATAGATTATAGTAATAGTGATGATAATAATAATAATCTACTATATACATTTTTAAGTGGCTTGTCTATTTGGCCATCTGTTCTCTATGGATTTGGCCCCCTCTCAAGATATTGCCATCAAACTCTACATCAGAGCTCCTGAGGTGGGAGCTAGGTGGTTTTTGTAAACGTTTGGATCAAGATGGTGGACCACAACACGATTTTTGGTGTGACATTGCCTGGTTTTTTGTTCCAAACGTGTGTGTGTGTGCGTGCGTAGGTGCGTGCACGCACGGAGAAAGATAGGAAGCTTTTTTACGTCCAGTCTGAGTACCACCACCCCCCACTCTTAAACACCAGGCTGATTTCCCAAGGTTTATTTTCTACCAAAGACTCAGATGGAGCCTCTTCCTGTCAGTGACGCTAGAGAGTTTTTTTTTGGAGGGGGGGAATGCAGAGCTGCTTCCTGCCTCCCATCTGTGGGGGGGGGGGATAAAAGGGAGTACCTATAGGATGAGACGATGTGTCACAAGCAACTGAAATAGGGAAGACGTGTGACTGGGACTCGATAGTTCAACAGGTAGAGGTGCATTCCTAAGAGCGAGGAGCTATACGGAAAAGACCACAAGGAAATGTCACTTGTGCTGAGGTTTCCTTTCCACATTGATCATCGGTTTCCCCCACCCCAAAACTGGCCAGACTCATTAAGAAAATTGGGGCACAGATGGGACTTGAGGGTGGCTGTAAGGGGGAATGTCTGGCCTTTATCCAAGGCAAGAGAACCAGAACTGCCAGTGCACCAGCTGCATGAACTGCAAGTTCATGAACTTGCGCGTGAGGTTGCTCTTCCCCTCCTCCCTCCTCCTCTCGTTTTCCTCATGCATCATGCCTTTTTCAACTGGGACCTTGAAAGCGACTCCAGGAGCCTTTTGGACTTCAAGGGTCAGGTATAAATGTCATCATCAAATCAATAAATCAGGTCAACATTATTTATTATTTAAACAGTGACTCCCAAATGTTTTGGACCCCCCCCCTTAGTTCCATACACTCATCCCCAATGCCTCCTACCCTATGAAAAGCATTATGCAGGAGAGCAGTTTACATGACCCACTAGATAGTAATGCAATAAAATGCCAAACAGTAACCATCAATTGCGCACTTATTCAAAATCCAATTAAAGCTATTTAATTAATTCAACAAAATGGGTAAACTTGACCCAGTTGATCCTTTTCAAAGTCTGTTAGTCTCCCCCTTGCTGCCCCCTTGTCTCTTATTGCCCCCCTGGGTAATCCTCTCTCCCTCCAGGGGGCGCTGCCACCCAGTTTGGGAACCGCTGGTTTAAATAATGCATTTAAATTGAACTTAGCTGGACTGTAGTTCTTAAAATTTAAATATCTGCATAAACAAGGAGAGAAATCCGTGACACAGTTGGTTCACGCGTCTGGTTGTTAACCAGGAGGTTGGTGGTTCAAGCCCACCCAGGGATGTCTGTGGGCAAAAAGATTCCTCCATTGCAGGGGGTTGGACTAGATGACCCTCAGGGTTCCTTCCAACTCTACAATTCTATGAACTGCTAAACTGGTTATTTAAATAAGCACCTGACGGAGGGACTTTAAGCATCAGTTTTTCAAACAAGAAGCTGTCTTGGCACTGGAGGGCCTGGATGAAGATCTGGCTGGCTTTGTGCCCCTTCCTCCTCACGTGGTCAATCAAGATTCTTGCCTGGTCCTGCTTCTTCTCTTTGCACTTCACCTCATCCGCCTCCTCCTCGTTCAGGACTTTTTTCTGGAGAAGCCTATCGAGGAGCTGGCTGATGAGAGACTCGTTAGCACTGGTCACAAAATCTGCGCGGATTTTCTCCAGCTTCTCATCTGCAAGGAAAATCAGGTTTCACAAAAATTGGCCCGAGGTGCAGGAACGTAGGAAGTTGTCTCGTATAAAGCGAGACCCATAGGGCCCTCTAGCTCAGTACTGTCTACACTGACCGGCAGCAGCTCCCCAGGGTAAACCACCATGCCAGGCTAACTCACACAGCCACTGGGCAGGCTTGGGGCACAGAAGGTTCACGGGGCCATTTTGCGCTGCCTGCCCGCCTGCGTATGGGCTGAACCAGCTGGCTGATACAGCCTTTGGTGGGTGTATCCTCCCACCAATGCTGGTTGGGTGGCCATTCATTGAGGGGGCACAGGATGCAGTGGCAAGGCAAGGCTCCTGGCTCCAGAGACCCCTGGCAGCAGGAAGGGCAGAATCCCTACTGGGGGGGGGGCTGGTTTGTGCCCCCCCCAATGCTATCAGGGCTACAGCCCGCCTGCCCCCTCTCACTATGCCCCTGCTCATGACTCTACATCAACGGCTGATTTTAAAAGTAGGCTGCATTATACTGAATCAGACTGCTGGTCCAGCCAGTACAGTATTGCCCACCCTGGCCAGCTGCAACACCCCAGAAAATATTAGGAGGAAATGCACTTTCACGCAGAGGCTTTTTTCGTTTTTGCTTTGACTTGCAAAATGTATGGGGAAATGGGGTGAGCCAAGACTGGAGAAATGAGAAAGTGAAAAAAATGACACGTGTGGCGCTTCTGTCCCTTCCTAGCAGAGCATCGCCCTCAACGTGTTTCAGGAACACGGGGCAAGGTGCACAAGCAAGAAGAGGTTAATGTTAATGTTATGTATTGAAGTTCTCACCCTGGCCACCAGGAGTATTGTGTATGTAGTTTTCACTCAGGTCCACTTCAGTTATTTTAGGCGGGAAACCCTGGGTGGTTGTTGCTACAATGTTGACAGCCAGCTGCCTATAAAAGCAGGCCGGCTGAGCTGTTTGCTGTTCAGTTTTGTGACAGCTTACAAATAAAGAGCTGCTTTGGAGAAATCGCTGTGTCGTCTGCTATGTCTACCCACTATTCAACAGTTAACACACACAAAGAGAGAGAGAGAAGGAGGGAGGGAAGGAGGGAGAGAGCGCTGTCAGTCCAGGCTGAGAGCAACGCCGCCGTTCGCCAGACCTGGAAAGGAAGGGATCAAGCGGATCAAGTTTCCTTCCTGCTGTGAGCATCTTTTGGAGGATGCCGAGGGAGGGAGGGAGGGGAAGACAAAGCGGAGTCAGCCTGGTCCCCACGCTGCCTCCCTCCGTAGTGACCGATCGCCCGTTTTAGCAGAAGGAAAGAAGGGGAAAGTTTGCGCGATCTTACCCGCCATGGCCCCTCAAGGCTCAACCAACACGGGGGGCAGCGCCTCGGCGAGAAGGAACTTCACCTCTTTCTGACCGCGATTGTGAAAGTAAAACAAAGTCCTGCTAGCAAGGGGCGGGGAAGGGACTGGCCGAGACGAGCGGCTGCCGCCTGGTGGAGGAGAAGCCGGGAAAGCCGGTGGCTGAAGCATAGGAACAGTTCCTGGGGCTGAGGTCCCTTCGCCCCCCCCCCAAAAAAAATATTTGAACACCACCCCAAGTTGATGGGCATTGCCATTCAAATGTCATGCTTGTGCCGTATCATGTGATTTTGTGGGGTGGGGCTTAACTCCCCCCCCCCCAATATTTTATTCAAGTTGGCACCCCCGGGCTAAAGCAGCCCCGCGGGGAGGTCTCTTCGTGGTCCGGCCTTTCTCTCTAGTCCCGGGGCCAGGCAGTTTCCCGGGCTACCAACTGGGCTGCAAAGCACAAGGCGCAGCTGGTGGCACAGGTGCCAACTTGAATAAAATGTTGGGCGGGGAGGGGGGAGGTAAACCCCACTCCACATAATCAATCACATGACGCATTGACGAGCCTTAAGTCCGATGCCAAGCCGGCTCTGAACACTCGATCTCCAAAAGCACATCCGCCTCAGCATCACCCAAACAAGCCCTGCAAAGCCAGCCTACTCCAAGGAGTGGCCCTTTGCTTGCCCAGTCGTGGGACTTGGGATGCTTGCCGCGCAAATAGTTGTGCCCGCCGTACGTTCCGGAAGGAAGATGCAGCTGATGTGTGTCTCCCTCCCTTTTTAATTTTTTTTAATGTGTTTAGATTTGAAACATGCCGCCAGCACAGAGGGAGCGGCAAGGAGAGAAGCATGGACGATAAAGCAGAAGGCAATACATCAGGAAGAGAGTGTCTCGGGAACTCAATAAAGGAAAGGATGTGAAGTTGAAAATTATTAATATTGCCCACTATAGTGATTTTTACCAGGAAGAAGTGGTTTCAGGCATTATTTGTTCATAGTGCGTTACAAAAGTCCACCAGGTGGCAGCACGGTTCAGTAGTTAACAGCTCCGGCGAGTGAGTTTTTCCAGATAGCTACAGTGGTACTTCAGTTTACGAACTTAACGTGTTCCGGAAGTCCGTTCTTAAACCAAAACTATTCTTAAACCGAGGTGCGCTTTCCCTAATGAGGCTTCCACCATTCGTATTCCATTCTTAGACCAAGGTAAAATTCGCAAACTGGGACGCGACTTCCAGTTTTGCGGAGTTTGTAAACCGAATCGTTCGTAAACAGGACTGTTCTTAAACTGAGGTACCACTGTATATATAAGGACATGGGAAGAGCTCTTGCTGTACCAGATCAGTGGCCCATATAGCCCAGCATCATGTTCTTACAGTGGCCTCTTTTGGGAAACCTGCAAACAGGATCCAACCACAAGAGCACTCTTCCCTCCTGCAGTTTCCTGAAACTGGTATTCGGAAGTATTTACTGCATCTGACCATAGAGGCAGAGCAGATTGTGGCTTGTGACTTTTTAGGGGGGGCTGTATATTGATCCCCAAAATAGGGGTGTTTCAGAACGCAGACCACAGTCAAGTGTGGTGTGTCTCCTAAGGGCAAATGATGATGGGGTGCTGCCTCCTGTCTCCTTGATAACATCCCCCAAGCCACAAATGTTCCATGGCAGTACCCTCACTAAGGTCTTGCAAAAAAATGAATAGCGGTATCTTGGGATTTAAGTTATTTGATGTTTTACACACTCTTCCTTAATTAAGCAGTAAGAAAAGTGTAGCACATTATCTCCTCCAAGGTTCCTCAGAACCAGCAAGGGAGAATGGGCAGAGTCTTGCTCATGTTATGTCTTAATAGGTATGAACCCCAAAGGTTCATTCTTGCTTCATTTATGTTGAAAGCATTTTGCCAGGAAAGGTAGATTGTGCAAGAGGGAATTATTCTCTTCCAAATCTGCACTCACACAAAACATTGTGCGACGTGATAGCAAGGAATGTGATACCATTTCCAGCAAAACCCATCTAATGTCTCCATAAACTACCCTTTCAATGGATGAGTCTGTCATAGAATTGTAGAGTTGGAAGGGACCCCAAGGGTCATCTTGTCCAACCCCTTGCAGTGTAGGAGTCTTGCCTACAACTGCCCCTGGGTGGGCTCGAATCATCAACCTTCTGGTTTCTCTGAACCAGCCAGGGAGAATCAGTTTTTCTAGCTAAACCCAGTGACGGTTTTGGGGTGTGTGTGTGTGTGTGTGTGTGTGTGTGTGTGTGTGGTTTATTCACCTATTTATGTCTTCAGTCTGCATGGAGGGTGTCCAGATCTTGCAGCATGGTCATTTCAGGTGGGGCTTGTCCCCCACAGCAGTGCAGCCCTGGAGTCCAAGGCATCTCTCCCACTTCCCAGCACACCTTGCTAAAGACTCTTTTCCTGTCACTTCAAACTCTGGCTGCAACTGGGCATTTTTACAGGAAAGTGGATACTAAAAGTGAACCAGCTACCAAAGGCATATTCTGTGTATCCAGTCCATCCTGTGCAGAAACAAGAGCATGGGTGGGATGGATGCGAGGAATGTCTTGATCCTTTCGGAATACAGTAAGCCCACAACTTTCACACATTTAACTTGTGCGCATTCAGCTTTATGAGTTTGAAAAAAGTTTTAAAAATGATAAAAAGGGGACGGAAAAGGGGCGGGCATCCCTCCATTGCCAAAAGTAGGAAACCTCTCAATACCATCTGCTGGCAATAAGACTTCTAAGTTTTCTGTTCCAATTTCTCCTCTACCACAAAGGCACCCAGCCTGGGGTATACAGGTTTGTTGTCCTCGTAACAGCAGCTATGCAGGACCTTTGGCCCTCCAGATGTTGCTGAACGAAAACTCCCACCAGCCCCAGCAAGCAGGGTCAATGGCCCAGGTTGACAGGAGTTGCCTGCAGCAACATCTGGAGGGGCAGAGGCTCCCCACAGCTGCCAGTGCCATACAGGGTTGTAGAACCCTCAAGGTCACTTGAGTAAGATGTTGCGCCTTCAGTATTAATGTGGGGAAGAGACTGTGGCAGGTAAGAGAGGCATTTCTAAATTCCTTTTCCTTTTCTCTCTTCTGCCAGCGTCCTCTGTGGCCAACATTGGCCCTGGCTGCTGCTGTGAACAAGGGATCATGTTCAGCAGCAGTCTGGAGGCAGCTTCGCTTTACCTCGCCTTTGAACCCCTCCACAGTCACGCCACCCCTTTTCCTTCGAAAGAACCCGCTGCCTTTTCTGCTGGGTGGGTGCCCATCTCCGC
Source organism: Podarcis muralis (assembly GCF_964188315.1). Lineage (NCBI taxonomy): Eukaryota > Metazoa > Chordata > Lepidosauria > Squamata > Lacertidae > Podarcis > Podarcis muralis. The sequence goes on from NC_135669.1 coordinate 30,772,281, forward strand.
CTGTAACTCGGCCAAAGTCCATGGAACAGAAATAAATGCCTATCTGTAACCCCCACTTCTCTCTCCTACTTCTATTACAAGCTCATTCAAGCTTGATGGGGGCCACATTCTTCTGTGGGCAACCATCTGGCAGGGGGCAGAGCGCATGCCAGTACCGGGTGGAACAATAGGTGTGGAGCCTACCTTGGTAGAACAGGATGCATTCCAGCCATGCAGAAGTCAAGAGGCTTCTACACACTCAGACCCCTTTCCCTCCTCCGTTCAAGCAAACAAGAGGCATCACCAAGGACATATTAAAGCAAGGAAAAAACAACATACCGATATATCACGATGTCTGAAATAAGGATGGAGCTATGTAGAGGTGTTGGCTGGCTTCATGGTTTTTCCCCCACATTGTGATTTTTGCATAGTACACACACACACACACACACACACACACACACACACACACACACAACTTGCCATATATTGCCAGGACAAAAATTACAAAACTGTTATCACAATATGGACCTCAAACCAGTTTGGGATGATAAACCAATATTATCACCCTACACTAGCACTCACCAGGCTCCCTCTCCTCTCTGGATCAGATGCCTTGTTGGCTGTTTCTTTCTCGCCTGGCTCTCTGGAAGGCCAAAGATCACCCATTTAAAACGAAACACCATTTTATTTAATATTAAATACTGTACAGTGAAGGAGCCCCATGGAGTTAAGTGGCATCCCAGCCACCAGTGGGGTTATATTCACAGGATTTCCACATGGCAGCTATGCAGGCCTCCTGGGGGAGGGGGCAGGAGGGCTCTTGACAAAGAACACATGCCAGTCTTGGTTGGGGAAGCCAGTTCTGGAGAACAGGAGCCGTTCACAGGAGTAAAGTTGGCAAAAAAGAAGGAGGGGTATCCTGACTAGTGTCAGGAGAGGGACCTGCTTGTCTTTCCTGTTCTGGGAGGCCAGCTGGAAACTACAGTGGAAGAAAGCGAAGGAAGTTGCAAATGGCAGCAATGAATTCTTGGGGCTGATCCGCGTGAACCCAGTGTCCAGCGTCAGGGATATACTGGATCTCTGCCTCTGGGAAAAGCCGGTCGATCTCAGGGTAGTCGTCAGAGCTGCAGAGAAGGGGAGGGAAGGCAAAGCTCAGCCAGAGGGATGGGGAAAGGAAACAAGCCAGTTTGGGTACTGGATTTTGCTTCATGTTACACTGAGAAGGGGACACGGCAGGGACCCTTTGACTCTCCAAAGGGTTTGCACAGGAGATGGTGCAGACCCCTCTGCTGGCGACAGCTCACCTGATATAGCCAGACTTGGAGCCCCCGAGGAAGAGAGTAAGCCCTGGGTAGTCCACCTGGAAATGAGGGAAGCCCATCAGTTCGCCCAGGTGCTGGGAAATGGCATCCAAGTTCAGGCGCCACACAAACCGGTCCTCGGAGTACACCAGGTTGGTGAGCAGAAACTGGCGGATGGTCGGCTCCTGAGCAAAGAAGATGGAAGGGGCTTGTGGGGAAACACAGGACCCAGCAACAGGCACTGCATGCAAACATACCTTGTTGCTGTCCATCATTGTAGATATCACTGAACTATTTTTTATCTATGGCATTCTGTTAAAAAGAACTCTCAGAGCTACTAACAAAATATAACTAAGACAGTACTTGTCCCCAGGCTCATAACTGAAAAAAGACACAGTGCACAAGGATAAAGGAAGGAGAGGGAGGAGGGGAAAGCAAGTTCAAGCGCAGTATCTTTCAAGTTAAAGGTACCCCTGACTGTTAGGTCCAGTCGCAGACGACCCTGGGGTTGCGCGCTCATCTTGCTCTATAGGCTGAGGGAGCTGGCGTTTGTCCACAGACAGCTTCTGGGTCATGTGGCCAGCATGACTAAGCTGCTTCTGGCGAACCAGAGCAGCGCACGGTAACGCTGTTTACCTTCCTGCTGGAGCAGTACCTATTTATCTACTTGCACTTGATGTGCTTTCGAACTGCTAGGTGGGCAGGAGCTGGGACCAAACAACGGGAGCTCACCCCGTCACGGGGATTTGAACTGCCAGCCTTCCGATCGGCAAGCCCTAGGCTCTGTGGTTTAGCCACCCGCATCCCTTTCTATCATATACTGTTCATATACTGCAGTTAGCTAGAGCTGTGCCCAACTAAGCCTTGCTCAGAGCAGACTCGTTGAGATTAATGGGTTAGGAAATTTAACAAAATGTAAATAATCAGTAAGTTAATGAAAACTTCTTATTAAGAAAAGTTAAATAAAGCTAAACACCCGTCTTGTAATTTATAATAAGGTCTAACAACAAAATATAAAAATGTAATTGAAAAAATGATGCACCACCAAAATTAAACTGTAACCCCCAAAGAATCTCATAAAGGCCACCCCAGCCTGTTCCAACTGTGGAGGCACAGCACAGCCATCGCGGCTAGTAGCCACTGATACGCCTCTCCTCCATGAATTTGTCCAAACCTCTTTTAAAGCCATCTAGGTTGGTGGCCCTCGCTTTCTCCCTTTCCCTGTCCAAGAACAACGAGGCTTGGGGTCTGGCCCATGTGATGTTGGACCTCCGAGGTTGTGGTGATAGGGCATTACCTGAATGGCTGGGCGCAGCTGCTCTTCTGCCAGCCGGCGTGCGGTGGAACGAGGGATGCCTCGGGGGATGTCCACCGCCTTCATGGCAGCAATGAAGTTCTGAAAGCCTGAAATGGCCGTCGTCTCGCTAGGGCTGATGTCGACACACACCAGGCGCTCCACCAACTCTGGCTGGGGTGCAGAGGAAAGACAAAGGAGCCAAGTGTCAGGTGCAGGTACAAGCAGGGATGCCTGTGGACCACACCTTCCCCACCTCTGAGCTACCGGTCCCCACCATCTCCACCACCAGTTCCCAGTTAGCCCAGGAGATGCGCTTGCTCCTTAAGCCACTGTCCGCCCCATTCCCACGGCAGAATCCGGCAGCAGAACACAGGAAGGGCCACCAAGAGACTCTCCACCTACCCACTGCAGCGCCATCACCATGGCTGTCTTGCCGCCCATGCTGTGCCCGATCAAGACACACCTGCTGAGGTTCAGCTGGCGGAGGAGGAGGTGGATGTCTGCACTCATGGCTTCATACGTCATGAGCGGGCTGTGGGGGCTGTCGCCGTGGTTACGGGCGTCCACCGTCAGCACCTAACTGGGCAGGAGAAGAGGGACAGCAGTGGGTTGGCACAAGGTTGGCTTTGCATAGGCTCTGGATGATGCAATACGAAATCTTGAGGGGGCCCCACAGCTTCACCCTGAGCTCACAGGATTTCTACCCGGCTACATAAAAATGACCCCCAAACAGGCCCAGCCCGGTGGCAAAAAGATGCTACTAAGTCAGGGCAATGGTCCCTCTAGCTCAGTATTATTCTACATCAACTGGCAGCAGTTCTCCATGCAGTGTTCAAAATCCCCCAGGCAACAGGCATGTTTTGCTACTGTCATGGGTCCAAACGCGACTACATGGAGATTTCTGGGTGCCAGGTTTGCGGCCACAGTTTAAAAATCTCTCCCTTAGTTCATAGCTAATACCATTTCTATGGTGTGTGTTTCTCCTTCTCGTATACCAGGACAAGTGAATTGTTGTAAGAGCAAGCTATAGTCAAGTAATGTAGTTGGGATCATAGAACTGTAGTTTTGGAAGGGACCACAAGAGTCATTTAGTCCAACCCCCTAGTGAACAAGACATTCTGTTGTGCAGACTATAACTTAAGTTTAAGGTGCCATTTGGCACCTAGCTTATATATCTGAGTTTCTAACACTGTCTCCAGGGTTTCAGGCAGGAGTCCTTCTTAGCCCTACCTGGTGATGCCAGGGGTTGAACCTAGAGCCTTCTGCATGCAAACCAAAGCACAAACCAGCAGCAATCAGCTCCCCAATGTAGCCCAAAACCAATTCTCACTCACCTTGCGGCCAGTTTGGAGCACCAGTTTCTTGGCCAGGGATGCAAAGTTAGTCTTGCTTCCAAACAGCCCATGTAGGAAAACGAGTGGGGGCTCGGGAGAGGGTCCATCAAACACTGCATACGACAAGGGCACTGGGCTGCAAACAGAGGTAAGAGAGAGAGAGAGATCATGCGAAGGAAAAAGCCTCAAGGCCTTCCTTCCAAGAAAGGGATGTCTGGACTTTGCCACAAGTGTCATCAAACAGCTAAAGGATGAAAAACTCCACCATTGTTATAGGACTCTAAAAAGAGCTCTGCTTATATAAGAGCAAATTTACAGTCGCCCAGCAACAGCTGGAAGAGGGCCACAGATGCTCCTCAATCATGTTTTTAATCTGTCTAAACTTGTGGCAGGTTATTCTGACGTCTTCTGGTTCAGAAAAGGGCAACCAAAATTATCAAAGGGGTGAAGTGACGCCCCTATGAGAAAAGGCTGCAGCATTTGGGACTTATTATTTTGGAGAAAATGTGAGTAAGAGGTGACATGATAGAAGTTTATACAGTTATCCATGGCATAGAGGAAATGGATAAAGAGTTTTTCTTCCTCTCTCATCACATTAGAACTTGTGGACATCCAATGTAACAAAATGCTGGAAGGTTCAGGAAAGAAAAAATACAGGACTTATTCATGCAGCACATATGACCTATGGAACTCGCTGCCATGGGAGGCAGCGTGGAGAAGTTATTAAGCAAATTTTAAGCAAAGTGGGGATCTCTCTCCTGCACCTGCTTTCTCTATGCAACACACCATTTCCTAGGCCAGGCATCCCCAAACTCGGCCCTCCAGATGTTTTGGGACTACATTTCCTATCATCCCTGACCACTGGTCCTGTTAGCTAGGGATGATGGGAGTTGTAGTCCCAAAACATCTGGAGGGCCGAGTTTCTGAATGCCTGTCCTAAGCCTTTAATACCTATCCTGAGTGCACGAAAAACGGGTGTCTTGCCTCCATCGGCCCAAGAGGGGGCGATGTCTTTCAGTTCCTTGTATAGAGACTATCCAGAAAAAAAATACGGCGCGAACACATCTCTAATGGTGGCTCCATCCGGGAACCTACAGGCCCACAGCTGAGCGCCAACGAGAGACACGCAGCGCCTACCTAGGCTTTTCAACTCTATGGTCCTAACATCCGGGTAAATGCAGGCTTCGAGCAGCGGCTAGGCCCCCCGCGGAGGATTTCGGGAAACGTAAAGCCGCTCTCTCCCCCCTCGCCGCGTCCTTCAGCCTTCACCTCCCCCTCCCGGAGCGCTTACGTCACGGCGTGGCTGGCGAGGCCCTTCCTTTCCCGGGCCGGGCCTGTGCGGCGGCGGCGAAAAGGATGGAGCCGGGACCAGCGGGGCGGGAAACTCGGGAAGGAGAGAGCGCGGAGCATTCTTGGGCGGGCTTAGCGGTCACCAAGGCGACACGGGAGCGGCGAATAAGCGGAGGGGGTGGGGCCACAGAATCACTTCCGGTCTGTCGCCACGGTTACAGGGAAGAGTGGCAGGCAGCAGTCCCGCCTCTTCTAGCTTTGTGTGGAGGCTCCGCTCCCTAGTGTCGCTTCGAGAAGGGATGCGGGCATGCGCCGCCAGGGGGAGCCAGAGAGCAGCGCGAGGGCGCCTGAGTGATCAGCAGCTTTCAGAATCGAGCAGCGCTCCTCTTCTATTTAAAATAGAAGAATGCTGCGTCGTTCAGAAGCTGGCATTTATCTATACATATATGCGTGAAAAGTGCTGCACAATTCAAAAGCTTGCAGAGCCCATGATATATATGTGTTGTCGTTGTTGTTGTTGTTTTACCCTAAGACAAGTTCCAACAATTAAAACACATTAATATTAAAACACAAAATTAAAACACAAAATTGCACAATATTAAAAACAGCATAAAACAAAATTACAAAATAGGGTGGGTCCATATAAACACACGGGACGCAGGTGGCGCTGTGGGTTAAAGCCTCAGCACCTAGGACTTGCCGATCGAAAGGTCGGCGGTTCGAATCCCTGCGGCGGGGTGCGCTCCTGTCGTTCGGTCCCAGCACCTGCCAACCTAGCAGTTCGAAAGCACCTTCGGGTGCAAGTAGATAAATAGGGACCGCTTACTAGCGGGAAGGTAAACGGTGTTCCGTGTGCTGCGCTGGCCTGCCAGAGCAGCGATGTCACGCTGGCCACGTGACCCGGAAGTGTCTGCGGACAGCACTGGCTCCCGGCCTATAGAGTGAGATGAGCGCACAACCCTAGAGTCTGGCAAGACTGGCCCATACGGGCAGGGGTACCTTTACTATATAAACACACACACACACACACACACACACACGCACACACACACACATCTACATGAAGGAGTGAGGACCAGGGGTCCACCTGGGTCCACTTTGGAGAGCCAGGCTGGAGCCATTTCATAAGCTGAAAACCATCTTAGAGAGCAAACTAAAGCTAAAAAAGACATTTCTCTCTCCCCTGCTTGCCCCTGCTTGCAAAAACAATATTTTTGCAACACAGCGAGTTTGCAAGAGGATGCGGTCAGGGGATTTTGGAGTTGTTCTGAGAAACTGTTCGTTTGCCCAGGATGTCTAGCCCACCACAAGGTTCTAAGCCGAGCAACCTGTTAAAACCACAAAGAGGAGGGGGTCAAGGAGCATTTACTGGAACCAGTAAATGGGTCAGAAAGATTTTAAACTCGCAGCGCCACCTAGTGTATAATGCAGTTTGGAACCGACAGCCCAACATCAATTATTTAATTGGTTGCGCTTCAATGAATATGCATAAAGGGGAATGTTTGAGGGCTGGGTCAAGGGTTGAACCATTGTTTTGCCTAAGGGGATAAAAACTGTTTGCCCCTGGTGTTCGTGGGCATTCATTTTCTCTCATATTGGCTGAATGCACTCCTTTTTGCTTTTTGTCTGACGAAAACCAAATTGAATAAAACTTTTGTTTTAAAGAAATATTGCTGCCTGGATTTTTCCATTCTGGTCTGTATTCTGAAGTCTCTAACATTTCTGGTGCCGTGACTCGGATAGGGACCTTAAGTCCTCAAAAAGACCAGAAGGCAGCTCCCTTGTCCTTTTCTAGGCAGGACACAGGGGAAGGGCCAATAGGCCGCTTATCCTGGCGCCACCGAGGCTTTTCTTCGGAGGAGGGCGAAGCCAATTTGACCCTTCTGCTGGATCCTGGAAGAGAAGGCAACGGATTGAAGGACCGAGGTTGACAGGACAGGGCAGAGTCCAGCCGGCTGGTGAGTACATGGAAAAGGGCCCTGGGGACAGAGGAAGACAGAGACCCCCTTGTAATTAAAAAGGGGAAGGGGCATCCTGATCACATGCCCAAGCGTGTTTGGTGGCAGTAAGGGAAGGATTGGCCCCTGATACCCACCCACGCTTAAGGATTTAAAGGAAGGCAGAAAGGAAAAAAAAGGGGGGAACCGGGAGGCTAGTGTGTGTGGTACAGCGTCCAGTGAAAGAGGCACTTGGTGCGTGTGTGTGTGTAACCCCAGGGTATTCCCCTGGGGTAGAACCAATAAGTACTTCGTTTCCCAGTCGGGTGACCGCACCTGGGCAAGGAAAATTGGGAAGTGGATGTGTGAGTGCTTGGTGTTTGGGGACACTGCACAAGGGCCATACTGAATATGGGGGGGGGGGGGAGGCTCGAAAGGTCCAGTAACTCCCCTACAGTGCATGCTGAACAATTTCAAGAAAGGATTCAGCGGAGACTATGGCGTTGTGATGACGCCAGAACGGTTACACACTCTGTGTGAACTGGACTGGACACAGCATTGAACTGGGAAGAAACATAGGGGCCCTAGTTGGGACAGGGCAACAAGGAGTATCTTTTGAGGCTGAGTAGTTACTTAGAGAAGAGTTTCAGACTCAGATTCAGATTTGGGAGCGATGAAGGGGATCGCTCCAGAGATCCCTTAGGTTATCCAAGTTAGTATACAGAACTAGAGTGTATACAAACCTTTCAGATCTCTGGACCTCAATGAAGGCAAGAGTTCAGCCAGGCAGAGCTGGAGGGTTCTCTGCTGAGCTGTAAGTTTGATACTAAGACAAGCCTCCTAGTTTCTCCAAAGCCCATCACTGAACTGGGAAACACATGAGCCTTGCAGACCTCCAACAGTTTTGATCCCTATAGTAAGTACAGCTTGACCAGGGAGGACAAGCTAAATCCCAGAACTTAGCTAGGGAAGAGCTGGGTATCTATGTGACCAGCGGCAGTTTGGAACACATCAGGGAAACCACCAGTAGTGCCCTAGCTTCTCTGATGACCAGTGAGAGGTGGTCTATGGCTAGGAAATACGAAATGGTTTTAGACCTATAGCAGTTATAGCTGAGACAGGGAGGGCAATTTAATTGGTGTCCTTAACCAGGCACCAGCTGGATGGGTCAGTGCTCAGGTGTGTCTCAGAGAACACTGCAGCAGACCCCTGGTTTGAGACTCAGGCAGAGAAACCTCAAGAGAAGACCTGCATCTTTGTGGCCACCACAGTTGACAAGTTAGTTGCCACAGAAAAAGGATGAGGGAACAGATGGGGAAAAAAAACACAAAAAAAAACTGCATAAAACTAAAAGAGGAAGAAGAACTTTCTCCATTTAACTTGCATGAGTTTGTGAACATGGATGAAGTTCTAGAGGTTCACGTGATAATAGACAACCTCCCACCCCCCTGGCTGAAGAAATATAAGACTGATCAATTCAAAATTAAGGAGCACAGGCAGGAAAACGCCTCAAGAAGCCCATTTACCAGGGATCCGAGGCAAAAGTCCTGGCCCCACCCCCATATGATCCAAGTGCCGTGGTGGCCCCCTTGGGAGGACAGGGACAGCCCCATATCACCAAAGCTCCACCGCCGCCCCGATATGTGGACCCCAGGAGCCGAAGCAGGAAAGGGGGGGCTGCCAGACACCCCAGAAGTAGACGAGGCAGAGCCCAGTGACCAGATCCTGGACAAAATATTCCCCAACCTTAAAGAATTGAGGGAAAGGATGAACAAATACAGAAGTTTGACCACTATGTATCGAGAAGCTGCAGAAGCTTATTGCAATGTTCGAGGCGAAGCATTGGGGGAGCACATAAAGCGATCCAGGTCCACCGCAGAGGCAGGAGAAGCAGAAGTCCTGACCACCCCCCCTTCGTGTAGTTTGGGACAAGCCACTCCCTGCGCCTCCGTTCACCCTTCAATCTGTCCCCTTCACCACACTCGATTTGATGAATTGGAAGACCCACACCCCTGCGTTTGCTGAGAAGCCCCAGGCAGTTGTGGACTTGCTGTCCTCTATATTTGCAGCGCATGAGGCTACCTGGGCAGATTGTCAGCGATTGCTGAGTATTCTCTTTACCTCAGAGGAAAGGAGGAGAATTAATACACAGGCTTTAGAATTTCTTGGAACACCTGATGGAGGCATACAGAATTTGGACCCCCTTTGACTCTGAACTCCCTGCACATGAGTTAATGGTAAATGCCTCCTTCATAGGACAATGTGCAAAGGACATTAGAACCAAAATCCAAAAACAGCCTGGGTTCCAGGGCATGTCCAGATCTCAGATCATGGCCATCGCCCAGAAGGTGTTTGAACAAAGAGGAGAGGCTGAGAAGAGGGAGAAAAAGCAGTGGAGGAAAGAAAAGGCAGCAGTGTTAGGCACAGCAATGGCTCACAGGCCAGGGACCCGAGGGGTCCGCCGTAGCCATTCAGAGACCCGCGGCCAAGGGGGAGGAAGATGCCTGTTCAGCAACAACAACAAGGCCATAAGAATTACCCCTGTGAAAGGCTGCATGGAGCCAATTGGGAAGCCTGGTCAAAACGCATGTATTACTGGCTGGCAGAAAAGCAACTATGGGAAAGTACACAGGCTGAAACAGGCTTTGCCCAGCCCATTAAGAAGTTTACAGGCGCAGTGGAGCCTTGTGAAGGAGACGTGTCTGATGCTCTAGAGAAGCCCTGGGTTGCGTGGCAGGGATTGAAGACGGCATGTCAGGCTGCAGTGGAAGCCAGACCAGAGGGGCCTAGAGGATGCCCAGAAAGAGTACCAAGCCCAGAGGGGGCTGAGTACCAAGCCCAGAGGGGGCTGAGGCTGCTTTGGGAAGTTGTTTCTACGGTTCAACGCATCTGTGTGATGCACTGTGTGTTGGAGAAAGGCTGAAAAGGCAGTTGCAAGCTGTTCCTCAGGCAATGGAGCACCCAAAAGTGGGGGTGCAGGCCAGGCAAGCCATTCCAAGAGTTCTGAGGAGGCCAAAGTCTCCAAGAGTTATTTGTCCTCTGAGGTGAAGTCCAACAGCGAAAGGCATTGCCATGCAATTGGCAGCTGGATGCAAGGCTAACATCTATATTGATTCTAAATATGCCTTCTTAACCCTGCATGCGCATGGCGCCCTATGGAAAGAGCGGGGCTTGAGTGGAGCCCACGGGAAAGCTCTGAAATGCGTTCCAGAAGTTGAGACGTTACTAGAAGCTGTATGGGCCCCCAAAGAGATTGCTGTAATGCACTGGAAAGGCCATGATAGAGGTTGGGACATGGTCACTAGAGGCAACCGGAAAGCAGATAATGCAGCTTGTGAGGCAGCTCTGAAACCTCCACCAGTGGTCACCACCGCCCTCAACCCAGCTACCCTGTTGCCGGTAGGAGAAGGTGAGGAGCAGACGCACGATTGCATTGAGGTTATGGACACAAGACTGGACCAGGAGAAGTGGCCAGAGGAAATCGATTGGCAGACAGAGTGGCCAAGGAAGCAGCCCGGGAACCGGCCCCGCCTCAGTTATTGGAACAGTGGTCCCAGAAGGGATCTTAAGCACTGCTGACAAACCAGATACTATGTGTCCACCCACATGAGGCCAGATGCCACAACCAAGCAGCTGGAGAAGTATGTCTGTATAGCCAACCTTTATCAACTGGCAGCCCAGATTTCCAGGAAAGGCCTGCTATGCCAAAAGAATAATCCCAGAACTCACTCCAAACGATGTGGAACCACGTTACACCCTTGATGAACAGCAGTGGACCAGCCAAGAAGGAGCAACGCTCCAGGAAGGACCAGACAGCCGTGTTTTTGTGCCCCAACATCTGGCCAGCACAATTGTAAAGAATTACCACGAGTCCACCCATTTGGGAGGCCCAGCTGCTAAAGCACACCTTGGGAGAATATTCTATCTCAACTAACTGCTGCTATAACTAACTGCTGCTATATCCCAAAACTGTGCCCTGTGCGCCAACCAAGAGACTGAAACTATCACCCTTTGAACTTCTATATGGCAGGCCAACCCCTTTCGTCCGAGACATCCCCGCCAGTTTGGGGCAGATGGGAGATCACATCACCCAAGAACAAGTGCAATCCCTGTGTTTGTTGTGTGTGTTTGCTTCCTTTCCAGGTATTCCCTCGAGCGTACACCTGCAGTCCCGCGGCAGTCTCGCTGAGCCGGTTCACCAGTTCCTCTGGGTGACAGCGTCTGGCGACCCCCTCATCTCCAACTGCAGTGAAAGTAGCCGAGGTGATCCCCTGGGTACATCACACGCATCTGAAGAAGGGTGTCTGGACTTGCAAGAGAAATCCTGCTGACCCTCTGAAGTTGATCATCACCTTGTGTCTGACGCTACCAGGGAAAAAGCGTTAGGCCACGGGCAACGAGATCCTGCGACTAATCATCACAAGGACAGTTACAAAGACTTTCTCTTTTCTCTCTTATTTTCTTTATTGACTTGCTCTATGTCTTATTGCCCTGACCCTACCGAGCCATACCGACCCTATTGGCCTGCTGACCTCTGCTATGACTGGTTTGTCTTGCCGGTGGTAAGAGACGGCATACTCGTAGGCTCTTGGGAACGAGGGTTCAATAGGGCAGCCGCAGTACAGCATCCCACTCTCCCACTGTGGCTCTTTATTCACTGCATTGCCCAGCGCACTTGGATGTGGCTCCTCCGGGGAGCTGCAGGATCGGTCAAAATCTATCGAGTTCTAGACCGCTCTTGTGGTTGTGGGAGAATAGCCTGCTGGTTGTAGGGTAGAGCACTGTACCAACCCCATTTGATAAACCAGGCCCAAATCTTACTCCAGGTGTTGCATGGGAGGGTGTCTGAATCAGGTGCACATTAAAATTACTGAACAGGTGCCTGTAAGTTCTGCAGCCCCACCTATGGTTGTCGTGGTGGCTCAAGCCTCCCAAAATCCCAGAATACTACCTGAACTACTGGGCCTGGTAACTCCACACCTAATACCCTTGAATGTGGCAGGGTATTCTTGTGGCTGCATAAGAGTTGCCACCCAGTAGACAGACAGGGCACCTAGTTCCGGAAGAATTGGATGGGAGGGGTGCCCGCGGGCAGGGTCCCCAACGTAGAAACTTGCTCTCCAGCAAATTTAGAGGCACCACTAGGACTTTTGGTATTGGGACCAGAACCCCTTGATATAGTCACCCCGTGTGTCAGGCCGTTGCAGGGGTGGATATATTCTTGTGGGTGCATGGTGATATATGAAGAGGGGGAAGCCCCTTTTGGGTATAATCTCTTGAGGAGACAACACGAGGGCCCAGTCCACCCACAAGGGATTATAGGGAAATTGCTCCATATAGTGGGTGCCTCAGCAAAAAGGTGGAGAGTCACCCCTGAGGCCCAGCGAATAATTGAATACGAATATCAGTGGGCCCTTCAGCAGTAAAAGAACATTAGGAATGGCCCCCGAGTATTGGTGGGAGGAACTATGGAAATATTGGGGTTGGTGGGTAGGCGTGGTATGTACTGCCCTACTTCTTTGGATGCTCCTGTATTTTTGCTGGCATTGACCAAAGCGGGAAAGAGTTCCCTGGTCTCCCCTGCCAACTTTTCCCGTCTAATGACTGAGGTCCATAACCCCTACACTAGGTGTTTACAAGTGGCTGAAGTGGTAGCCCATTCTGCCAATAAGTCACCCCAACAGATGCCACGAGTGGACTACCACTCCTCCCACTGACACTTAACCGTTCCGCCATTCACAACCGAGCATTGGTCAATGCAGCTACATGTACGCATGTCCTGGCTCTCTATGATGTGGTACCTATAGGTCCATCAAAATGAAAATGCAGAACCATAATCGGTCGGCATTTTCATGATGGAAAGGGGGGAATGAAGGAGTGAGGACCAGGGGTCCACCTGGGTCCACTTTGGAGAGCCAGGCTGGAGCCATTTCATAAGCTGAAAACCATCTTAGAGAGCAAACTAAAGCTAAAAAAGACATTTCTCTCTCCCCTGCTTGCCCCTGCTTGCAAAAACAATATTTTTGCAACACAGCGAGTTTGCAAGAGGATGCGGTCAGGGGATTTTGGAGTTGTTCTGAGAAACTGTTCGTTTGCCCAGGATGTCTAGCCCACCACAAGGTTCTAAGCCGAGCAACCTGTTAAAACCACAAAGAGGAGGGGGTCAAGGAGCATTTACTGGAACCAGTAAATGGGTCAGAAAGATTTTAAACTCGCAGCGCCACCTAGTGTATAATGCAGTTTGGAACCGACAGCCCAACATCAATTATTTAATTGGTTGCGCTTCAATGAATATGCATAAAGGGGAATGTTTGAGGGCTGGGTCAAGGGTTGAACCATTGTTTTGCCTAAGGGGATAAAAACTGTTTGCCCCTGGTGTTCGTGGGCATTCATTTTCTCTCATATTGGCTGAATGCACTCCTTTTTGCTTTTTGTCTGACGAAAACCAAATTGAATAAAACTTTTGTTTTAAAGAAATATTGCTGCCTGGATTTTTCCATTCTGGTCTGTATTCTGAAGTCTCTAACATACACACACACATGTAGTGAATGAAAAGGCAAGGAAATTTCATATTTAAAGCAGTTCACGCTCTTCCTTTCCAAAGGAAAGAAGAAAAGAGCTCACTCCAGAGGATTTGCAGGGGTGTAGGAAAATATCAGATCTGGGTACCAGGTTCTTTGCCATCCTATTACCCCTCTTTCAATCTCTTTCGGTCTCCACTTTTCCTCCACATACAGGACCAAACCTAGGATGTTATGACAAGCAGTGCAACCAAGCATGTACAAAGTGCTGTTCAAACAGTGCTGAGAAGCAGCAGCCCACAGATCTGGGTGTGCAGAAAGTGGATTTGTGTGGAATAAAGCATTTTCCTTTTTTTTAAAAAAAAAAGTTTTCAAATGCTTTATTGATTGTAAACTGTATAACAAAAATGATCAATAGATGTTAAAGACAAAATAAAAAATAAACATTCATTCCGTAATTGGTACTTGCTTTGTATATGATTTTGTAATTAACTTGATATGACCTCCGATCTTCCCATTATGTTCCCAAATTAGATTCCTTGAATACGCACTTAACTTTATTTTCACCATGTTGTTCAACTTACTTTAAATTTTATAAAATTATCCTATTTACACACAGAAGTTCAATCAAAACCTGCCAACGGACTGATATTTTGACAATGTTCTTTTACATAAACTCTGATAATTTTTTCATCTGTAACATCTCGTAACCTTGCTGATAGTCTCCCCAGTTCAGCGTACTCTCTTAATTTATGTTGCCAGTCTAATTTAGATGGGATATCCTCTCCCTTCCAGCCTTTTGCAATTACAATTCTGGCAGCAACTGTAACATACATAAAGACTTTCCTGAACTCTTTTGGAATTTCGTTACCCATAATTCTTAGCAGGAAGGCTTCAGGCTTTTTAGGGAAAGAGCATTTGAACATTTTCTTAAGCTCATTGTAAATCATTTCCCAAAACTGTCTGATGGAATGAAGCAATTTCCAAGCAAGATGACGTGCCACCACTCAGCTTTTCTCTGTTTTGTTTCATTTTGTAGATGGTAGCCAAATCAGAAAAAAGTAGAACACTTAAAATGACATTTGTAAAAAAACCAGAAGCATTTTTTTGTTAGGGATTGTAGGACAAGACCTGCCAAGGAAAACAAAGAACTTATTTATGTATGCTATAACAGTGGCAAGAGTCTTGATAGCACAAGGATGGAAGAATGAAGAAACCCCAACAAAAGAACAGTGGCAAGAGAAATTGATGAACTATGCAGAACTGGCTAAACTGACATATAAATTGCGAGATAAGGACAACTGTGACTTCAAAGATGAATGGGACCTTTTCACAAATTATTTAAAAAGACAACAAAATGAATTAGACTCCTTGGAAGGCTTTGAATAAACATACACAAATTTATTGGTTGATAATATGGTAGACAGATAATATAAGTATTTATACAATTTTATAATATGCAGAGAATAATATATGTTGAGAAATCAGAGGAGCTGAGGGAAGTCTCTGGAGGGAGGGGGGTTTGATGGGGAGGTGGGGGAAAAGGGGAATAATGAATATATGTTTTGATATTTTATTATGTTGAAATTGCTAATAAAAACATTTTAAAAAGAAAAAGAAAAAAAGTAGAACAGAAAGTGCTTCCTGTCCTGAACCTCCTGTAAGCTCAGAAGAAGTGTCAACACGGCCACACTTGTGGAAAGAGAGACCAGCTTTGGCTCCTCAGGGAGGAAAGTCAGAGTGCTACCAGACTGGTAGAGCATCTGCTTTGGATGCAGAAGGAGGTTTAGTCCCCAGCATCTCCAAGCAGTACTGGGAATGTGCCCTTGTCGGAAACCCTAAAGAGCTGCTGCCAGCCAGTGTAGACAATACCAAGCTAAATTGATGATAGTGAGATTGTAGCTTACCAGTAGAGCATCTGCTTTACATACAGAAGGTCGCGAGTTCAGTCCTCAACAGCATCGCTTGCTAGGTCTGGGAAACACTCCCTGCCTCAAATCCCGGAAAGCTGCTGCCAGTCAGTGCGTAGGTAATGCTGAGCTAAATGGACCAATGGCCTGACTCAGTATGAGGCAGCTTCCTGTGTTCCTGTTAAAAAGACTCATGCAGAAAAGGCCCAGTCTCATGTTGCCACAAAGAAGGCGCACAAAGAAGGGCCTCAGATGATGATCACAGGGTCCGGGTTGGTCCTTAGGGGGAAAGGCAGTCCTTGACATACTGCTGTCCTGAACCGTTTAAGGTTTCATTGCCTTTAAAGCCCCAAACGGCCTCGGTCCAGTATATCTGAAGGAGCGTCTCCTCCCCCATCGTTCTGCCCGGACACCAGTGGCATTGAGGCATCAGGCATAAGCCTGCATTTTATTAATGTTTGATCAGGACTTGTATATTAAAGAGGGCTTAGATTTTCAAAAGTTTCATGCCAGGCAGACCAGCTGCTTAAGAAAACACTGGCAATGTTTTCCTCCTAGACAAGGGGGCCCCTTGATTTATAGCAGAAAACAATTCTCAAAGTCGTAAAAGCTGAAATTACAGGCTGAGAACGGACACTGACCCTACATGTTACAGAAGATAACAAAGGCAGAGATAAATATAATTAGGAATGAGTAAATAGTAAAATGATACTATGGGCCTCTCTTAAACCTTGAGCTGTATTTTCTAAGGCCAGAGGCAAATGGGAAAAAAAACATCTAGCTGACAGAAAAAGAGAGCATTTTTAGGAAATCTTCTAAAAGCAGTTTCTTTCTTAAACAGAGAGAGTTAAAAAGAGCAATAAATGTTGGGAAAGGCAACTGGCTTGGCTGGGGAAGAAGAAGCTTCTTCCTATTTTATTTTGAGGCTGGAAAGGAGGGTGAAAAGGGGGGGTGAACTGAAGAGGTTTCTTTTAAAACCTGTTTTTTACTGAGTTCCTTCCTTTCTATTTTGAGAAGCTTTATTCTTTTAAAAGGTTACCTATGATAATGTATGAAATATATTAGCTTAAATATATTGGCTTAAATGTAATTATGCAAAGGATTTAAGAAATGCTAGATTCTTATTTCATATAGTTGTAAGAGTTGTATTTATCCTGAAATTAAGTCAGTCACCAGCGTAGCCCCCCCCTGCCAGACAAGAAGACGCTATCTGGGCGCTCCTGATATATAGTTGTCAGACATTTGTTTAGAAACCTTCAAAATGAAGGAGATCTTTCAATGTTGATGTGAAACTCAAGATCCTTGACATATGTTTAAGATAAAAATTTAAGATTAACCATTTGTTTTAGAAGGCAATAGGGCGAAGAGGGCAAGAGGTGAGCTGGTAATTAATATTCCTTGTTGAGACACATGTAAGATATATTACTACTTATTTGTCATTTATAGATGTAACAATATATAGCTCTTTGTGCTCCATATAAGGACAGGAGGATGTGGGTGTATCTTTTAGGATTGGTTATAGCAGGCAGCCAATAGGAAATCCAACCAGGCTGATTGGACAGATGCAGCCCAAGGAGGAGCAAAGGAGGCTGGATTAAGGGAATATAAGTGCTGGCCATAATGGCAGGAGGGCAGGCCAGAGCTTGGTAACCATATACCACTGTGCCTCTCATTTATTTGTCTGACAAATAAATTATTATTTTAATTTCTCTATTGCTGCGTTGAATATTTCATTCCAGCTAAGCGTTAACCACAAGCAGGGTGCTACATTTTATGGTGCTCCTGTGACTCGGATAAGTGGTCTGCTGGAACGCAGCCCCTTCGCTCTACTGAGCAGGGTACAAGAGAGAGGATCTCTAAACTGCCTACCCAGCGCGCATGGAAAAATTTTTTCCAGGGGAACGCAGCAGTCTCGTCTGTCTGATACCCTGCTCACTGGCGGCGACGGACCGGGGGGAAACGGAACCAACCAAGGGGTAAGTGCACAAAGGGATTTTTGGCCCTCCAATTAATTGGGAGGAAGAGAAGTCTTGATCAAACTTCTGCGTCTCAGTAAGTGGGAACTGAGTACGCTAGGTGGTTGGGTATATCAGATGGTGATCTGGTGTAGGGAAAGGGAAGAATGGGAGGTAGAGTGTGGTGAAGTATCTTGCGCATTGTATGTGTGAGAAAGTACAGAGCAATCTGTAGCTGACCTGAGTGTGGAGTGGGTAGTACTTCGGTTCCCAGTGAGGCGACTCCATCTGGGCAAGAAACCCCACGAAGCGTGTGTGTGAGTGACTGAGTGGATACTTCACAGGGCCATACAATGGGAGTTGGGGGTTCAAAGGGGGGAAATACACCTCTTGAATGTATGTTAAATAATTTTAAGAAAGCCTTCTCAGGGGCATATGGAGTCAAAATGACGCCAGAGCGCTTGAGAACGTTATGTGAATTAGAGTGGCCAAAACAAAATACTGGATGGCCATCTCAGGGAACTTTTGATATAAATTTAGTAAGCAAACTTTGGTCTAACATCACCAAAGAAACTGGAGGGTGCCCAGAACAATTTTCATATATAGATTCCTGGCTGAGCACATTAAATAAAAATCCTCCATGGATAAGGGAATGCAAAGTCCAACGATGCAAATTATTGGCTGTAAAAGCCGAAGCTAGGAAAGGAATCTTGCCAAATAAACTCAAACCCATTTTTGAGGGACCAGAGGAAGAGGTGCTTCCACCTCCACCCTATGCTCCACATCGAAGGGAGCCTAATCCAAACCCTCCACCAGTTGTAACCCCAAGACAAGAAAGTGGAACGAATAATGGGGGTAGAGACACAGAACTTGACTCCTTGATAGATTATGATAAATATCTTCAGGAGGCATTGGAGTCCTATAATGAAGCCCAAGCAGAAGTGGTTATTCCATCTGTGAGTCCCAGTAGAACTCCATCTACAGTCTCTTTTAGTGGAACAACTGATTGCCTACCCCAAACCCCTGTACATCCAAGTCCTAGAGAATTATTACAGAAGTTACAGGGAGACCTTAATCGGTCAGCAAGCAATACAGCCAGGCGTATTAAGCTGCTAAAAGAACGCCTTGGGACAAATACCATCCCCTATGATTTGAGGCCCCTAGAGCAAAGTGAAGAAAAAGATCACGTAGTAGCCCCTCTCAGAAGAGTATTTGATGCACTTGAGGAGCCTGTGCTGGTTAACGGGCAACTCGGACCAAGGCCACCTCGAACTTCGACCCTGCAGTACATTCCATTCACAACTACGGATCTGATGAATTGGAAAACACACACCCCATCTTTTGCAGAAAAACCTCAGGCTATGATGGACTTGGTGACTTCAATAATAAATACTCATAGTCCTACTTGGACAGATTGTCGCCAGCTTCTGAATACTCTGTTCACCACTGAGGAAAGAAGAGACATAATTGAAAAGGCACAGATATATTTGTGTGAGCAGGCCAGAGTGGGAAATATTTATAATATTGACCGTCATCTCCAGGACAACTTTCCCTTGGAAGATCCTAATTGGGATCCAAACAATGCGATTCACCTGGCCAGGCTTACCACCTACCGCCAGACGCTTGTGCAAGGTATCTGCAGGGCATGCCAGAAGCCCACTAATATGTCTAAAGTCTCAGGAGGGTAGATGTGTTACCCACAAAAAGACTTAAGTTGTCACCTTTTGAGCTCCTGTATGGGAGGCCGCCCTCCTTTGTTCAGGATATTCCAGCTGACCTTAAACAAATAGGAGACCATGTGACACAGGGACAAGTGCAATCTCTCTCCCGTGTTTTTGTTTCTCTTAACAGGTGGGTCCTCGAGCGCACGCCGTGCAGCATTGCCGAGCCGATTCATCAGTTCCAGGCTGGCGATAGCGTATGGGTGAAAGAGTGGAAACGTGATCCACTTGCACCTAAGTGGCGTGGACCTTACACCGTCTTGCTCTCTACTCCAACAGCGGTGAAGGTAGCTGAGGTGACCCCCTGGATTCATCACTCTCGTTTGAAGAAGTCTGAAGGCAGTTGGACGTGCAAAGGTGACCCCTCTAATCCTTTAAAACTGACTCTCTCCCAAAAACCCCTGTATCTAGCCCTACCGGGAACGGGCTAGGTCACGGGCAACATTAGACGACCGGTCTGCTGCAGCCACAACCTGGAAGCTGGCTGACCTGCGCACGCCTGAAGCTTGAGGAGCATCTGAACCAGCGATTGTAAACGGGAAGATTCTCTAATACAATTAATTGACTGGCCCCCCCTTGTGGAACAATTATCAGAGATATTACTCATTGGGGATCCTCGGGATATATGTTTTGGTCTTGGTGGTTCCCCATTTCTGTCACTGGGGGAATTATATTGGGACTAATAGTTTTATGCTATCACAATAAGGTAATCTTTTGTGGAAGGAATGCATATGCTAGACATCAACATGATTTTATTATTAATCCTGATCCCTTGGGAAGGGGAAGGGTCCTTGAATCTGACCAAATTTGCTAAATATGGATTCAGCCATGACCACAATATGTGGGTAGGTTTAGCTGAAATGGTAGCCAATGTTGCAAATAGGACCAATTGCCTTGTTTGCTCTCTTGGGCCAGATGATTCAGAGGGAGGTATGCCCTTATTACCGATACCATTAGATGCCATTGGTATGGTAAGCGAAATGCCACACCAAACAGAAATACAGAATTTCCCCGGATGGAACTCAACTAAACCATTACGAGTTATACCTGTACAAGGGGAATTCTGTGTACATAAATCATCAGATGCAGCTGATTCTACCATGATAGGCTCTTCTCATTGTCACTATACTTGGGATTATTTTAAGAATAGTCATACCTGGGCACACGGTACTACCTATCGAACTCGGAATATCTTGCCCTGTGCACCTCCTTTTATTCATGCATGGAAAGTGGTATGGAACATAACTGTGACAGAAAAAGGCAATCTAACATACTGCACTGTGAACTCTCTACCTCTTTTGATATTTCGCCTTCTGTACTCCACGTACCAAAAACCTCAGACCCGATGGTTGTGGTGGATATGTGGAGAATGGGCATACAAGAAACTCCCTTCCAAATGGAGTGGGACTTGTTTCCTGGGATGGGTATTACCACCAATGTGGATTATGCCCACTAGTTCGGCCAAGCGAACACGAAGGAATGCTGATATTTCTCGTATAGCAGGAGGAAGTACCCAAAGTTGGAGCGGTACTGATGATTGGCCGCCAGAGCGCATTATAGCTTATTATGATCCTGCCTCCTGGAATCCTGGTGAGCTCATACAAGGGGCACGGGATCCTATTTATAATCTAAACAGAATAATTCGATTGCAAGCAGTAGTGGAATTGGTAACCAATGCAACGGCCCAGAGTTTGAGACTTATTGCACAACAGTTGGATGAAAGTAGAGCCGCCATTTTGCAGCTGAAAATGGGAATGGATTATGTACTTGCCAGGCAGGGAGGCCTATGTGGAGTCTTGAACTTGACAGGGAATGCCTGTTGCTTTAACATTTCTGATAATGGTGAGGCAATCCGTGTGTTGGCTACAAAGATGGAGAATATAGCACATGTCCCAGTACAAACATGGGAAGGATGGGATATGGGATGGCTCACCAATTGGTTACCTAATGTCACAGGACTCAAAGGGATACTATTGTCTTGCTTGTTTTTCTTGACAGTAGTGGTAATGGTTTTATGTATGATGCCATGTATCATTTCATGTTTTAGAAGTACAATTAGCAAGATGGTTTCAAATGAAACTCTACCTCATATCATGGCCCTATACAGAGCTTTACCTCAGGAATATGATGAAGGTCAAGCTATCAAGGACACTTGGGACGAAGGTCCTTGAGCTTGAAAGGGGGGAATGAGGCATCAGGCATAAGCCTGCATTTTATTAATGTTTGATCAGGACTTGTATATTAAAGAGGGCTTAGATTTTCAAAAGTTTCATGCCAGGCAGACCAGCTGCTTAAGAAAACACTGGCAATGTTTTCCTCCTAGACAAGGGGGCCCCTTGATTTATAGCAGAAAACAATTCTCAAAGTCGTAAAAGCTGAAATTACAGGCTGAGAACGGACACTGACCCTACATGTTACAGAAGATAACAAAGGCAGAGATAAATATAATTAGGAATGAGTAAATAGTAAAATGATACTATGGGCCTCTCTTAAACCTTGAGCTGTATTTTCTAAGGCCAGAGGCAAATGGGAAAAAAAACATCTAGCTGACAGAAAAAGAGAGCATTTTTAGGAAATCTTCTAAAAGCAGTTTCTTTCTTAAACAGAGAGAGTTAAAAAGAGCAATAAATGTTGGGAAAGGCAACTGGCTTGGCTGGGGAAGAAGAAGCTTCTTCCTATTTTATTTTGAGGCTGGAAAGGAGGGTGAAAAGGGGGGGTGAACTGAAGAGGTTTCTTTTAAAACCTGTTTTTTACTGAGTTCCTTCCTTTCTATTTTGAGAAGCTTTATTCTTTTAAAAGGTTACCTATGATAATGTATGAAATATATTAGCTTAAATATATTGGCTTAAATGTAATTATGCAAAGGATTTAAGAAATGCTAGATTCTTATTTCATATAGTTGTAAGAGTTGTATTTATCCTGAAATTAAGTCAGTCACCAGCGTAGCCCCCCCCTGCCAGACAAGAAGACGCTATCTGGGCGCTCCTGATATATAGTTGTCAGACATTTGTTTAGAAACCTTCAAAATGAAGGAGATCTTTCAATGTTGATGTGAAACTCAAGATCCTTGACATATGTTTAAGATAAAAATTTAAGATTAACCATTTGTTTTAGAAGGCAATAGGGCGAAGAGGGCAAGAGGTGAGCTGGTAATTAATATTCCTTGTTGAGACACATGTAAGATATATTACTACTTATTTGTCATTTATAGATGTAACAATATATAGCTCTTTGTGCTCCATATAAGGACAGGAGGATGTGGGTGTATCTTTTAGGATTGGTTATAGCAGGCAGCCAATAGGAAATCCAACCAGGCTGATTGGACAGATGCAGCCCAAGGAGGAGCAAAGGAGGCTGGATTAAGGGAATATAAGTGCTGGCCATAATGGCAGGAGGGCAGGCCAGAGCTTGGTAACCATATACCACTGTGCCTCTCATTTATTTGTCTGACAAATAAATTATTATTTTAATTTCTCTATTGCTGCGTTGAATATTTCATTCCAGCTAAGCGTTAACCACAAGCAGGGTGCTACAGCATAGCGTGGGTTGTCAGCACCCGGGGCAAGGCAAGTAATTTGCGCCCCCTAACCCGTGGATTTGCGCCCCCTAACCCGTGGATTTGCGCCCCCTAACCTGTGGATTTGCCCTAACCCCAGATGTTGCGCCCGGTGCGGCCAGCCCCCCCTGCACCCCCCACGCTACGCCACTGCCGGACACTGAGGTCCAGCTCCGAGGGCCTTCTGGCGAGAGGCCAAGTTACAGGGAACCAGGCAGAGGGCCTTTTCAGTAGTGGCACCCTCCCTGTGGAACGCCCTCCCTTCAGATGTCAAAGCGATAAACAACTACCTGACATTCAGAAGACATCTGAAGGCAGCCCTGTTCAGGGAAGTTTTTAATATGCGACATTTTAGTGTATTTTTCATCTTTGTTGGAAGCCGCCCAGAGTGGCTGGGGAAACCCAGCCAGATGGGCGGGGTACAAATAATAAATTATTATTATTATTGTTATTATTCATTGGTCAAAACCTTCACTTTGAATTGGGCTTGGAAAGTAATTGGCAGCCAGTGCAGATTGGCACTACAGTGGTACCTCTGGTTGCGAACGGGATCCGTTCCGGAGGCCCATTCGCAACATGAAAAGAGCACAACGCATCTGTGCACGTGCGGGTTGTGATTTGTCGCTTTTGTGCATGCGCGTGACGTCATTTTGTGTTTCTGTGCATGCGTGAGCGGCAAAACCTGGAAGTAACCTGAAAGAACATAACATGAAGCAAACGTAACATGAGGTATGACTGTATATGCTCAAACCCTTTTACCCTGGAGAACAACCTGGCTGCTGAAGTTTCCAAACCATCTTCAGAGGCAGCCCCACATATAACACATTGTAGTAATCTAACCTATAAATTGTGGGACGCAGGTGGCGCTGTGGGTAAAACCACAGTGCCTAGGACTTGCCGATCGTATGGTCGGCGGTTCGAATCCCCGTGGCAGGGTGAGCTCCCGTCTTTCGGTCCCAGCTCCTGCCCATCTAGCAGTTTGAGAGCACCCTTAAAGTGCAAGTAGATAAATAGGTACCGCTTTATAGCGGGAAGGTAAACGGCGTTCCGTGTGCTGCGCTGGTGCCGGCTCGCCAGAGCAGCGATGTCACACTGGCCACGTGACCTGGAAGTGTCTGTGGATGGCGCCGGCTCCCGGCCTCTAGAGTGAGATGAGCACACAACCCTAGAGTCTGGCAAGACTGGCCCGTACGGGCAGGGGTACCTTTACCTTTACCTAACCTATAAATTGCCAGAGCATACACATTGGAGGTTAGGCTATTCCTGTCCAGATAGGGGCGCAGCTAGTCCATGAGCCAAAGCAGATGGAAAAGCAAAACGCAGCCTGCATGTGCAGAAGAAGCAGCAGGGCAGATGACAGGAGCAATCAATGGGCGTTTTCATCGCTTGTGAGCTCCCAGGAGATATTTGGCTGCTGCTGGACCAGAGAGACCTCTGTGGCCCGATCCGTCAGGGATGTTTTTATCTTCCTGTTCACAACGTTGCTTGGCTCACTTCCTTAAGTCACCTGTGGTGCAACAACTTCTTGTACACTCTGGTGGTTGGGACCACATGGATCTGTGTGGGCTGGTTGGTAGACTGTCTTGCCTTTGGATTGGGTGGAGCAGTAGTGGACTGATTGAATTGCCATTTGGTCCCATCCAATTATGAACTCAGAGCAAAACTCTGCCATTACCCTTCTCAGGATTTAATTTCTGCCAAGACTCATCTATGAGAAACATTGTGGCATATGAAGAGCAATGAGTTTGCCTCTGAGCATGCACCGGGTGCCTGTCCCAAACCACTGCGTAATGCCTGCCACATGTAATTTCTTATGTATTTATCCCATGTTTCATCCAAGAAGCGCAGGGACCATACATGTTCTTCCCACCACCACACCCCAGCTTTACAACAGTGGGAGGTAGGTCAAGCTGAGATATAGCTAGTGGGCATTGCATCACACTGACAACTTTATGCACAAGAGAACTGCATAACCAGTGACAAGGTGTGCTGGTGGTAACTGGCTAAATCTCTCCCCCCCCGTTCCCCCCCCCCCTTTTCTATCTGACTCACTGCAAAACCAGGGAAATCATCCACGGCACAGAGAATAACCACAATGGCTATGTTCCACCTTCATTGTGTGCTTCTGAATGCCAGTTGCTGGAAACCACCGTGGGAGAGTGCTCTTATGCTTGTATCCAGAAGAGGCATCTGGTGGATGCTAGACTCAGTGGGCCAGCAGGGCTCTTCTTCTGTTCTTATTAACAACCTGGCAGGGTGAGCCACAGCATGTTGTGTTTTGGGTTATGGAAAGAAGGCAGTGCCGTATTTATCCGGTGAGGCGGGGCAGAATGGGGGCTGGATGTCTTTCTCCTCCTCGCATTGTAGCCTGCACTATCGCCTAACCCTCAGCCAGCACCACCTAGCTCTTCCTAGAAGGACTTGCTGGGCCCAGGAAAGAGTTAAACTGAAGCGGCATGCACAGAGAGGCTGGCAATGGGCCAAGTATCTTGCACCTGTCTCAGTATCACAGGTATCGGTCATGTGCTTTGGGGTGTGACGGTCGCACAAACCCATTCTTTGTTCTGCACTCAGTTGCACAGAGCAGTCCTTGTGTCCTCCGCCGTTAGCCTGCTACGGAGCGTTTCTTAGGGTGCATCCACATGGCAGCCCCCACCCTACAGATGCCTTTGCTCTTTTGGCCAAAGCCACAACTCCTGCACCACCCATGCGCTCCTAAGCAGAGACTGGAGCAGGATAGCTGAGTGCTTGTTGTATTTTAAAGGCAACACACGGGACGAAGAGTGATTGCTGGGGAGGACTCTTAACAAAAGTGTGCAGTAACGGAGGTTTGCTGAGTATGTGCAGAGTGCAACCCGGCTAGGCGAAAACGGCCTGCCCAGATTCTCTACCCTGTTTATGGGTGGCTGAACGGTGTGTGTGTGTGTGTGCGTTTGTGTGTACATTTCACACTGAACATCCTGCCCTCCAAGGGAAGAAGGTGATCAGCACATTTCTCAGAAAATCCTGAGGAATGCTGAACCGTGCTACCTTTGAAGAAAGTGACAGGCTAAGGAAGAGAGGAATAAAAAGTGTGTGATAGGGGGGTACCTTCAACAATATTTTTTGGGGGGGAGAGGAGCCATGTTACGGATTCTATGCATGAAAGCTCATGCCTTCATTAAAATCATTTGTCTTTTGGGCACCACTAGACTCTTTGTCAATTTTGCTTACACACAGAGAGAGAGAGAGAGAGAGAGAGAGGGAGGGAGTTGGATCAACTCTGTTCGGAGAACTGAGAAGTTGAAGTCACTCAATAGTCTCCAGGGAAGGGCTTGACTTTAAGAGAAATTCTCAGGAAAACTTTTTTCAGACATTTTGGCCACCTTCTGCCCTGAACAACTGACCCACACTATATATTTAAAGCCCATCAAATTCTCATTTAAAGCACAAGACTCCCCCCCCCCCCATACTGTGAACAGTAGTTAACACCCCACAGCGCTACAATTCCCAGTGCCTTTAACAAACTACAGTTCCCAGGATTCTTTGGGCGAAGCCATGAACTTTCAACAGGTGTAGGACGTGCTTTATGGACGTACAGATCTGCCGTGAGTAACTGAAAAGCACGTCTTCCAACCTGAGCTGGAGTCCTCCCAGTCAAGCTTGCAGCATTTTACTAGCTTTTGATTGGCATTAAATGGGCTTAGCCAGGGACTGGATCTTTTATGATGAGGGTGAGGTCTTTGGGAACACGCTGTGCCCTGCCTGCTTTGAGAGCAAACACGGTGTCGTGAAGGGCAGAGTGCAGTTCGCTGCCCTGGATGTTTGAGAGTGGAGCAGAAAAGAGCAAACTGACCTCTGCAAACTACGAATTCCCTCTTTAGCTGTGATTCTTGCATTGCAGGGGGTTGGGCTGAATGACCCTTTGGGTCCCTTCCAACTCTACAATTCTATGATTGCTGCGTCCTAAGCTGCTTCCCAGACAGGCAACTCCTAGTGCTAGTAAGCTTCTGGCTCCTCCACTCTGAATTGCGAGCAGAATTGCAAATAGCTTTCTGCCCAATCAGTAGGGCGACTGCAGACTCCTTGCCGAGAATGAAGACTCGGATTTGCAAGAATGTCCTCCTTTGTAAGAAGTGCTGCACATTAAGAAATGGATGAGATGGATGAGGGAGGATCCAATTCACCAGAGTGGATATTTGTAAAGTGGGTGGGAAATCTGAGTATTGGTTTTTCCAAAAAGCACTTAAATCTCGTTACTTATTTGTCACAAAGTGCTTATTGATTTAAGAGTGATTGTCCTTTATTGCCTGTTAAATGTCAACAACATGGTGTTTGCTTTGGATTGGAAGGGATATTAATTAGGCTGGGGAAACAGGTGCTAAAATGGTGATAAGCCAGCCTTATTTTTTCATTCATATATATATTATATATATATATATAGTGTTTAGCTGTTATAGTGCTCCAGAGCCTTTGGTTAAGCAGTATGTTGTTATTGCTATTTCTTTTATTTGTTTTTGAAAAAGCCTGAAAAGTGTTTTGGGACCTAATAAAATAGTGATAGTAAAAAAAACCCCCCACCAAAAATACAAATTTCCACTTTTTAGGTTTTTAGTCTTGCTTTTCGTGTGTGTTTAATGGTTTTTCATTATCTTATGTGCAAATTGCATTGAGAGGCTGGTTTAGGAAGTGATTAATGACTTAATTTTAATATTAATATTTTTTTAAAAAAATAATGAAGGTGAAATGTAAGCTGAGCTGTGAGGGGTTCAATTGCCCAATAGCATCAGTGCCCACTTCATAGAATCAGTTGAAGAACTGGAAGGCGCCAAAAAGGTCCTCTAGTCCAGCCCCTAGCAATGCAGAAATTGCAACCAAAGAATCAGCTAAAGACCAGGCCTCTCAGAAAAAAGGGAAAGTACAGTAGTGCCTTTGCCAACCTGGGGCTGATAGGAATTGCAGTCCAAAACATCTGGAGGGCATGGAATTGGTGAAGGCTGTACTGAATGGAGACGAGGCTAACTAAAAAAACCTCTGAAAGTTAGACTTCATACGGTAAGGAGAAATACAGAGGGTGCTATCCTACCAAATCATCATCTGATTGACTGCTAAGTTCCTTAAGTCCATTTATTTCAGTGTTTGTCCTCTGAGGAGTGGCTGACATTGGCTGCCCCCCAGAAGCAGCACTGGGGAATCATGGGAAGGTTGCAGAAGGATGCCAGGGGGCCGGTGTGAGGGGTAGGCATAACTGGGTGCATGCCAAGACCCGCTGCTTTGAGGGGTGGGCACTGGCATTGTCTGGAGCTCCGCAGTTTTGCAGATCCTCCTCCTCCTGCCTCTTCATCTGCCTTCCCATCAATTCCCTCAGGGCAGTTGTGCAGCTTTGTGTGTGAGAGAGAGGGTGGGGCGTGGGAGAGCTTGGACAGCCATCTGCCAGGGATTCTTTAGCGGCGATTCCTGCATTGCAGGGGGTTGGACTGGATGACCTTTGGGGGACCCTTCCAACTCTACAATTGTACGATTGGGGGTGCTGGTGGGGAACCTGATGAAGGCTCCCTTGCTCAACTCCTGTCTCCCCCAAAAATAAATCCTGGCACTGATGATGTATGTATGGACACGCCACCCCAAAGAAATGTGAGTGAACAAGGGGCTGATCCATTTTGCTCCCCAAACCACTCCGCCCTGCTTCTGTTTCTGCTGAGGATTCCCAGCCTCTCTCTCCCCACCCCCAACTCCGCAGTGTCCTCCTTGCAATGATTGCCTCATGCAGGTGTGCTGATCCAAGGAGGAGGGTGTGGGAGCCATCATCCATCACGCTCCCTGCGCAAGGAACAGGCGGATATAAACAGAAGCTTGCTCAACCCACTCTCGTCTGGGAACACACCAGCGAAAGGTGGCCAGGGGCTGCTTCTCTTCCTTGTCCCGGCTGAAACGAAGCAGGTTTAAGCCACCCTCTGCAGGAAAACAAGGAACGGGCATATATTGCCAATTCACGTCCTGGTTCAACTGTCGAGATTGCCATTTGCGAGAGCCTTTTGTTTGAGAACCTGCATTCAGCATTTGGGATGCAATGGGGAAAATAATAACAATAATATTGCGTCACATTGCATAGAGCCAGTGGCGGTGTAGCTGTTAAGAGTGCTGGGAGACCAGGGTTTGAATCCCTAATCAGTCATGAAGCTCCCTATTTGTGACCTTGCCTCTCAGCCTGTCCTACCTCACAGGGTTGTTGTGTGAGGATTAAACAGGAGAACCATGCACACCACTTTGAGTTCCTTGGAGAAAAAGGCAGGCTATAAATGCAATAATAACAGGGGGAAGAGTGCCTCTGATCATGTGCTAAGTGTATTGTGGACACACATGTACGGAGCTCACAAAGTTTCATCCCCCCCCCCTTTTCATTTCCTAAACAGCCTTGGTCCAGTATATCTGAAGGAGCATCTCCACCCCCATTGTTCTGCCCGGACACTGAGGTCCAGCGCCGAGACCTTTCTGGCGGTTCCCTCACTGCGAGAAGCCAAGTTACAGGCAACCAGGCAGAGGGCCTTCTCGGTAGTGGCACCCACCCTGTGGAATGCCCTCCCACCAGATGTCAAAGAGAACAACAACTACCAGACTTTTATAAGACATCTAAAGGCAGCCCTGTTTAGGGAAGCTTTTAATGTTTGATGCATTACTGTATTTTAATATTTTGTTGGAAGCCGCCCAGAGTGGCTGGGGAAGCCTAGCCAGATGGGCGGGGTATAAATATATTATTATTATTATTATTATTGTTATTGTTATTGTTATTGTTATTATTCCTTGCTCTCAAACCTTGCTCTCAACCTCTCACCCCAGAACCTCTTATTTTGAGAAACAAAGCCCCGGGCTTAATTTGATGTATTTTGTAATCCATTTCTGATATAACACGGCTCAGTCCTGGAATGATAAACAGATGTAGACAGTTGCCTTTCTGCCTCTCACACTTACAGTGGGACGCAATCCACCAAGTCTTGCTTCAATTCACCCATTTAGCTTCTGTTGTCATTTGTTATATAATTGTTGACCCCATTGCCACTTCCTCCTCAAAGGATAAAGGTTGGCTGCAGTTGAGCCATATCTCACCTCACCCTGACAACAAGCAACGAACTTTGAATTCAGGGACTTCCCGTAACCCAGACTAAGGATTCTGGCCCGCAAAACATCTTACACACATACACAAAACACACACAAAATGTACCAATTGCCTGACTGCGGTGGTAGTTCGGGGATGGGGAACCCTTTTCATCCCACGAGCCACATGTCCTCAGAAACCTTCCAGGGGCTAGATGTCAGAGGTGAGTGGGGCCAGTAGCGAAAGTGGGTCGGGCAAAGAATGAAGATGTTTACCTTTGTACAGTCAGGTTGTTTCCACTCACACACCTCTCTTTTCTACTTCCAGGCAACCAAGAAACACGTTCAGAGTTCAAGGACACACTCCAGTCAGGCCAAAACCCTCAAGGAAGGCATGGCCTGGGAAGAATCTCAAGGGCCAGATAGAGAGGCCTGGGGGCCGTATTTGTCCCCTGGGTCTGAGATTCTCCACTCCTCCAACTGAGCACCTGTCTTCCAAGAGTGGCAACTGAGGTGCCTCTGGGAAGTTTCCAAGTGCAGTGATGGCCCATCCATCAGTGTCTATTCCCAGACATCTAATATTCAGAGGTAGACTGCATTTGTGCATGCATGCTCCATTTTGGTATCCTGGTTCCTCTTGGTCCAATGCTAGGTTCTGCATCCCACAAGCAGGGTATGAGCAAACAAAACTATCCTTGACAAATAGTGACATTCATCTGTTTAATTATCTTTTGTGTCAAATAGCCTCCTTTCCTTCCCCTGTCCACACTGTATTTTGTCTAATTTCTTTTTCTCTCACCTCCCATCATGTGGCAATGAGTCCCTCATGTTAATTACACCTCCTGTGGAGAATGACACCTTTTTGCTTCGTCCTGAACCCCTTGCAAACTGACTTTGGACGGAAAACATTGCTCAGTCATCTTCTTACAAAGCTCCAGTTTTGCTTCAAACTGGACATTCTGGCAGCTCAGCCTTTGCCAAACGGGTGTCCTCCAGATATTTTGGAGTACAACTCTCATTAGCTGCAGTCAGCACAGTTGATGGTCAGGGACGATGGGAGTTGTAGCATGGACACCTGTAGGGTGCAGTGGCTGGGGAGGCTGCAGTGGTTTATGCCCTATGGATCAGACCCAAAGGCTTTTCACTATACAACCCTTAACTTACTGTAAAGTCCTCGCAATGCCACCTCCCCAATTGAGAGCTGGATTATGGCTGCTGCAAGATAGTAAATAAGACCTGCACTTTCTAAATCATTTGTGAAAGCTGGTGGGTACTGTACACCAATTTCTCTCCCCGGCATCAGAATACTTCATCATAGCCACTCAAATTTATGATTTCTAAATTGTTTGTAAAACAGGGCCAGAATACGTCATCATGGACACTCAAAACTGCAATTTCTAAATCATTTGTAAAAGGTGGTGGACAGTGTGCACCAATTTTTATCCCTAGCATTGGAATATTTCATTGTGGACGCTCAAAACTCACCATTGTACTCTGCTTATAGTATTGGGTGAGGGTCTGGGTTCCCTAAATTCCCCAACAGTTATAGTTATGCTTAGCACTGCGGCCAGCACAACACAAGCAAACTATGCAGGTGAGGGGGGAGTGCTATGAAAAGATCCCCACATATCCTCTTGGGACAGAGGATGCTGAAGATGCACATTTTTACCCTGACCTTTGACACCCAAGAGATGCGGGTGGCCCTGTTACAGGTGCCACATACAACCCCCTCTGCATGTGCATTAAATTGATATTTGAGTATGGCAGCCCCAGAACTCTGGAATTCCTTGCCTCTTGACATCAGGCAGACACCTCCACTGTACAGTACTCTTTTCGGCGACTGCTAAGAACATTTTTGTTCAGACAAGCCTACCCAGACATGTAGAATGCAGGTGCATGTTTTATTCTGTTTTGCATTTATTGCTAATTTTATCTTTTGAATGTTCCAAAGAGTTGATTTATGGTTTTCATTGCTAATTTCATTGTTTGATTCTTTTTGCAAACTGTTTTGAGGATTATTGTTTTTATAAAAATCAAGAGGTATATGCATTTTGTGAATAAAATAAATATTTTCAGGCAGACCCACCATTTTCTTCTGATTTTAAACTCTTATTACTGGTTTTAAGTTCTTTTTCGCTACGGGATCTCACAGTGGAGGGCAGCAAAGAAACCCAATTAATAAACACAATGACAACAGCAGCAACAGCAATAATAATAATAGTAAAACAAAGCTGGAGCAAAAGAACAACAGGGGAGCTCTGGAAGTGTGGCCAGCCCAGCTTGCCGTTCCCGGAAGAATGGAATTTGCCAGTCCTGGATTGTCAAGTACACCAGAGTTTTATTGGCGCGAAGAAAGAGGGATGGGGGACAAAAGACAGAAAATACCACATAACTTAGCATATCACAAAGCAAAAGAGGGAAGCACAATTGCCCTCGTGCATGTGTAACAAAGTTCACCACCACCAACATTGTGTCTCCTTTCCAGAGGAAGGTTGAGGGGGGGAAAGTGACAGGGATCCACCGCAAGTCAAGGTGAATTTTACTTGGCTTAAGCTGCCATTGGTGGCAGATGGTGACCACCGCTGGGCATCCTCAAGGAGCCAGACTTGCTGGGCCACTTGTTCCCTTGCGGCCGAAGGGAACTCACTCCGAAGGGCAGGAGGGCGTGACGAGGCAAAGGCTGTCGGCCATCTTTACCCCTCAGCTCGGCAACCTACAGCGCGCTTCCCCGCCTGAAGAAAATGCCTCAGGTGCTCAGACGCAGCCTCTCTTTGTTTTGTTTTGGTTTTTTGCCTCATAGCAACTGCTTTTCTTCAGCAGGACTGTTTGTTTTCTCTTGGATTTCTCTTCATTGCCTCGGGGCAAGAGATGGCAGCGTGGACTCTTTCCAAACTAGTCCCTGAAGTGTAAAGAGAGAGGAGGAGGTCTGCAGCCACTAACCTTCTGCCATTTTGCTGACGGAAAAAGACTGGCTGTTTTTGAGACCGGTTCAGCCTCCTTCTGTGCCCTCCCCAAAGTGGTCTATTTTATCTTCTCAAAGCCTGTTTTCTTAACAACTACCGACCTTCATTGGACCATTTCCCAACACAGATCGGCTCAGGAACAGACTCGGGGGGCGGGGTGTCTCTTTCTGCGCCAGAAAATTATCACAGCCCTCCCCCACCCCTTGATTGGTTTCTCAAGTTACCCCTCCATGGAAAACAAAAAGACCCAAACCCACACAAAACAATCCATGGTAGAGAAAATGGAGGCCTGACACAAGAGTGGAACGGCATGAGGCAGGCCATCTGCTAGGAATCTCCCAGGCCTATACAAACCGTCGGCGGTTATGTCCTTCCCCCATGATGGGGACGAGAGGCAAAGTTTGAGCCATGGGGTTTGGGGGTTCAGTCTGCCAGGTGTTGGGTCGAAGTCCAATAAGGGAAGCAAGGAGTGTTCAGCTCAAAGGCAAACAACATCCACACAAAAAAGGAGAGAACGATGGAGGTAGCCAAGTCCATTCCTCTCCCCAGGATGACTTTCAGGTCCTTGGGCGCAAGTCCAGTCCCTAAAGGGCAAGCTGAGCAAAGTCTCTGAACATCTATTCTCCCTCTCGGAGGCTGCTCTTTCCTGGAGGAAGCAAAGGGGAAGGTCAGGAGAGTCCCGGTGGGCACCTCAAACTTCACCCTCCAACAGGGCTGCCCTCCCACTTCACACGTAGTTCTTCTTGTCGTAGCTGGTTGCTATTGACCTGGGTGCCGCAGTGTAAGCCACATTGGTGGGTCTGTACTTGTCCTCCTTGGGGGGGCAGGAGCAGCAGAGCAAGGCGCCCCCAAAGAGAAACAAGGCGGCAGCTGCCCAGCCGATGTAGAGAGCCGCTCCCAGCTCTCGCTTCTGGGGTTCGGGAACCAAAACGTTGTAGAATTCGCGGATGATTGTGTTGGCCGACCAGCAGACCGGGATGAGGGTCACGACGCCGGCCAGCAGGAAGATCGCCCCGGAGACAATGGTGACTTTGGCCTTTACAGACTCTTCCTCAATGCAGCGGGTGCACTGAGCCCCGGTAAGGAAGAGGAGCACCCCGAATGCCCCAAGGACAATGGCGATGACTATCAGGGCTCGGGCGGCTTGGATGTCCGCCCCCAAAGCCAGCATGGAGTCGTAGACCTTGCATTGCATCTGGCCGGTGCTCTGGACCACGCAGCTCATCCACAGGCCCTCCCAGGTGAACTGAGAGGTGACAATGTTGTAGCCGAGGAAGGCGGTGACTCTCCACATGGGCAGCCCGCAGCACAAGATGGAGCCCACCCAGCCCAAGAAAGAGAGGGAGATGCCCCCGATCTCCAGGCCCATCGACATGTTGCCGCTGCGAAGTCAGTCGCTGTTTCTCCAAGCACAGTGTCGCGGTGGTGGCCTGTCGCTCTCTTGGTTTCGGGCAGAGCCTTTGAGGAACCCAAGCTCATCAGGGTTGATTTATAACAGTTCTGCAGCCAGGGCGGGGTGTGTTAGCTCAGGCAGGGGCGTGGCGTCCCTAACGGACTCTCGACATGCCCTTTCCATGCTGCGAACATCCTCTTTCTGCGTTTGTTTGTAGAAATGGCATGCGTGAAAGATGGCGCTTTGCTAAGGAGGGCAAAGCTGGAAACGGGCCCTGAATTCCAGCTGGTTGCTTACCGTGACGCTCTGGCTAGCAGGCGAGGGCAGGACCCATTTGCAGCAGAAGGCAGGGGCCATACCTGTCGGGGGGGCTCTTCATCTGTGGGTCTTCCTTTGTTGAACCTCAGCTTCAAAGCGGATCTTGCTAAAGGTGTGCTTCTGGGCTGATTCATGTCGTCATGTGGCTCCCAGAGCTGCTGCTCTATCAGGGACATCTTTTGCCTTGTGCTAGAAGACAAGCAACTTGAAGCCCTCTTCAGACATGGGTGCAAATAGAGAGAGGTGCCACATCGGCCATTGGCAGGCAGTAGGAAGCCCCTCACTCATCTCGGCTTCCTATATAAATCAGAGGTGGGGAACCTGAGGCCCGTGGGCCAAAGCTGGCCTTCCATGCTTCTCTTTCTGGTCTGCGGGACTCTCTCCATGCCCACTACCTCACCTGCCTTGTTCCATGCTCCCCTTGAGTACCTTTTCCAGGCTAGAATGCATCCTTGAACTGTAATCATAGCTCCTGTTTGCCCAGATAGACGATGGAGAGATGCAGAAACCTCTGATTTTGTCTGGCTGGACCGTTGCGGACAATACAACGTTAAGAGTTGCACCTGTTCTGCCCACATTTGCCTCTAGTGATCATACCCAACATGGGCATGTGACTATGGAAAGTGCCCTAAAGGGGATGTTCCCCTCGAGTTTGAAAAGTTCCCCCATCCCTGGTACTCGGGTTAAGAACTTAATTCGTTCTGGAGGTCCGTTCTTAACCTGAAACTGTTCTTAACCTGAGGTACCACTTTAGTTAATGGGGCCTCCCACTGCCGCCGCTGCGCAATTTCTGTTCTCATCCTGAAGCAAAGTTCTTAACCCTAGGTACTATTTCTGGGTTAGTGGAGTCTGTAACCTGAAGCATCTGTAACCTGAAGCGTATGTAACCCGAGGTACCACTGTATATATACTGCCAGCTTCATCCTCTTTTTGTCTGTCCTACAGAGCCTGTTGCACTGAGAGATCCTTTCGCACAAGGATGGGGAACCTCCAGATGTTGCTGGACTCCATCTCCCACCATCCCCTGCTATTGCTCATGCTGGCTAATGGGGGTTATGGGAGTCCAACTATATCTGGAGGCTCAGAGGTATTCCCTGCCCTGCCTTTAAACATTAAACCGTTGGACTCAATAAGATTTCAAAGCATATGACCTTAATAGATGGCCAATAAATAAAGGTCCATATTTACATCATATGCAAACCCACATGTATAGTGATACTTTCTTTTTTAAAAAAAACCTAAACAGGTCAGAAGTCAGTCTCTGATTGACTGACTCACCGAAGGGCATCACCGCTGCCAAGGGAATTTCCCAAAGGCTAGAAATCTCATGCTCACATATACCGTAATCCCTGATTATAGAAAACCTGGGGAATGAGACATCTTTATGGACGCTCACCCCAAATGGGTGCCACAAAAACTCCTCCATAATACCTGCTGGCCCCTCAATCCATGGGATGCAAGAGCAGAAAAGTTTTCCCTTCACACACCACACCTAGGGAGCATCTGCAGTGGCAGAAAAATCCTGAAACAGCAACCACATGTCACAGAATAGGGTCGCAGCAGTATGGGTGTTTCCCCACCCACCCATGCATGCTATGGTAAAGGACCACAGTTCAGGGCAATAGGTTGCCTGCTTGGCATGCAAGAGGTTCCAGGTTCAAGGCCCAGGTATGGATGGGCAAAATCTGTCCATTTTAGTTTCTCTGAGATTTCCCCCAGTCTTCAGATCTCCACATTGGGTTGCAGATTTCTTTTTATTTTATTAAGCTGCATTTCCAACTCCACAAGGAGAAGGGAAGTTGCCACCTCGAGTGGTAGACTTTGGGGCATCAGCAATTTGCCAGTTACAGTGGTACCTCGGGTTAAGAACTTAATTCGTTCTGGAGGTCCATTCTTAACCTGAAACTGTTCTTAACCTGAGGTACCACTTTAGCTAATGGGGCCTCCCGCTGCTGCTGCACCCCCGCCATGTGATTTCTGTTCTCATCCTGAGGTAAAGTTCTTAACCCGAGGTACTATTTCTGGGTTAGCGGAGTCTGTAACCTGAAGTGTTTGTAACCTGAAGCATCTGTAACCTGAGGTACCACTGTATTTAGTTAGTTATGAGCACAAGACAATTTAAATGTTTTTTTTTTAAAAAGTGCATAAAAACTGAGATAGAACAGATGTTTGACGGAATGCATAGGAATATAAGAAGCAGCTGCTGGATCAGGCCAGTGGCCCATCTAGTCCTGCATCCCGCCCTCGCGGCAACCAACCAGATGCCCCAATGAGAAGCCCACAAGCGTGACCTGAGCACAACAGCAGTTCTCCCTACTTGTGATTCCCAGTTCGTATTCAGAGGCATGCCTGCTTTGACAATGGAGGGAGGACATAGCCATTGTGGCTAGTAGCCATGGGAAAGAAACTAGGTGATCTATGGTCCATCCCCAGCTCTAAGAGACAACTGGCTGACCATTCTTGGAGTCAAGCATCCTGGACCACAAGGCTTTTCCTGCTCTGCCCTGGAGTTTATGTAAGTGACGATGACCTCTGCAGCAGCCTTGTTTAACAAAGCAGCCCGAGCAAAGACTGTTTGTTTGCAGTTGCTTTTATCCTATCCTTGAGTACATATTCCCAGGCGGTTTCTTATCAACAGTTTGGTTTCTCTATAGCTTCGTTGCCTCCTTAGGACCAGGAAACAGAGAGGAGGCGATGAACCATGTCCATTTTTCTTACGAGGTTGAAACCGTTCCCTCGCCCCACGCCAACTTGTTGGAGGTGGGGAACCAGGAAGTGAGTGAGTTTCACCCTCCACATTACTCGGCCCAGAGTTTTATGGAAAGGCCGAGCGATACCTTATAAAAACCTTTTACAGTCTGGGGCATATGGGATAGTTTTCTAAACAGGGCAAAGGTGTTTTTCAGCCAACATTTATTGGATGAAAATAGGGACGTCATGATTCATACCTTCCAGCATTTCTCTGATGAAAACAGGGACATTCTGCCATACCCTCCAACATGTCTCTGGTAAAAATAGGGGTGTCCTAAGAGAATGTGGGACATTCTGAGATCAAATCAGAAACTGGGATGAATCTGGGAGTGTCTCTAGAAAACAGGGATGCTTGGAGGGTCTGCTCACCCACAGAGCCTGATATATTATTTCATGTGTGGGACAAGTGTATGGTGGTCGGGGGTGGGGAATTCAATACAATTAATTCATGGGCCAAACTGGGCCCTGGCCGTTTTCTGGTGGACCAATGATTACCAGCTGGGTGTTGTGGTTCTGGTTGGTTGGGATGGGTCTTTGTCAGACCCATGTATGCGGTCATCTTAGACTTGGGGCTTAACAGTCTTATGAGAGCCAGTGTGGTGTAGTGGTTAAGTGCGGTGGACTCGTAATCTGGGGAACCGGGTTCGCGTCTCCACTCCTCCACATGCAGCAGCTGGGTGACCTTGGGCTAGTCACACTTCTCTAAGATCTCTCAGCCCCACTCACCTCACAGAGTGTTTGTTGTGGGGGAGGAAGGCAAAGGAGATTGTTAGCCACTTTGAGACTCCTGAAGGGGAGTGAAAGGCGGGATATCAAATCCAAACTCTTCTTCTTCTTCTTCTTATGGGCTCCCTCTCTTTAGAAGGTGTATGGCTTCGCTGTATATTTATATCAATTGTATACCACTTAACAGTCATGGTTTCCCTCAAGGAATCCTGGGAACTATAGTTTGCTATGGGTGCTAGGAATTGTCAGGGGATTTCTATCTCCCTCACAGGTCTACAATTCTCAGAGTTGCCTGGGAAGAAGGATTGACAATTAGGCTAGTCTATGGAGTGGATGTGCCCTTAGGTCTCCAGAGGAGACCCTGCGGTATTTTCATGACCTGAGGATCATTCCTCGGTGGTAACACAGAAGCAGTTCTCCTCAGTCACCACACACACCCCTCTGGAACGCCCACCCCTGAGTGGGGCATGAGGCGGAGACAGTCACGACCTTTAAACACTTATTACAAACTCGTATGTTTACCCAAGCTTTCCTGGACTCTGACTCTTCCTTTTTTCTACATGGCTCAGTTTTTATTTGAGATATATGCAGTGGTGGTTTCTTAATCTTATTCTTAATCTGGTTTTCAAGGTAACTGCATTGGACGTTGTTTGCATTTTAATTCCCGCCATTGTATCTTTTATTGTAAACCACTGGGATATTGCAATTATTTGAAGCAGTATCATTTTTTAAAATTGAATAAATGCATAAATAAATAAAGCTTTCAAATGCAGTAATTGTATTGGGGGGTGGGGGCGGGCTCAATCTCAGTCTGCTGAACGGAGGCCCCAACCTTTGCCCGAAAGTCCCACCTTGATGGCCCCAATAAACAAGCATCCTGTGAGATGCTTCTGAACACTGCTGAGCAAGTGCGTGCTTAGCACAGGTCTCTTATAAACTAACCTCCTCCTCTGAGGTGGTGAATTCTTGCTCTGTAAATTTAGAAGACACCAATGGGACCTTAGGGAATTCCAGAAGGGATGGGGAGAAAAGCACAAATGAGGCTAAAGTGATGCTATCTTTTCCCAAGCCCCCGTGCTGCAACATCTTGTTGGCGCTTACAGGACTCTCGGTGGCTTATTGCTGCTTCAAACTAAGGTCACATCCACACCATACCTTTAGCAGGCATGGCTTCCTCTGAAGAATCCCAGGAGCTGCAGTTTGTTAAGGGTGCCGACTTCACAGACCTACAGTTCCCAGTATCCAAACTACAGTTCCCAAGATTCTCCATGACTGTTAAGAACATAAGAAGAGCCTTCTGGATCAAGCCAGCGGCCCATCTAGTCCAGCATCTTCTTCTCACAGTGGCCAACCAGATGACCGTAGGAAACTCTCAAGCAGGACCCGAGCACAAGAGCCCTCTCCGCTCCTGTGGTTTCCAATAACTGGGATTCACCTTCTTCTGACTGCCAAGGCAGAGCACAGCTGTCATGACTAGTAGCTGCTGGTAGCCCTATGACCCTCTATGAATTTGTCCAGTCCTCTTTTAAAGCCATCCAAGTTGGTGGCCATTGCTGGCCCCTGTGGGAGTGAGTTCCATAGATTAACTATGCAATGTGTGAAGGGGTCCCTTCTTTTATCTGTCCTGAATCTTCCAACATTCAGCTTCATGGGATGTGCATGAGTTCTACCATGCCATGCTTAATTTTATAAGCTGCTGCCATTTTATAAGCTTCTATCATGCTGCCTCATACAGTACTTGTCTTTTCTTTATGCTAAAAAGTCCCAAACGCTGCAACCTTTCCTCCTAGGGGAGTCTCTTTTTCCTATTTGTTAAAGTGCTCTAAATCTGTAATATGAATGTGACCCAAGACATTCCCTCTCTTGAAATCTGGAGGCCCCACCTGGTTTCACTTCACCGTTTTCCCAACGGGACTTTCTGAGCGCTGCTCCTCTCACGTATCATATTTGGGAGGTGAGAGAGCCAGGACCTGAGTCATGACGGCTGCTCCTGGGTTTCGAATTTCTTCACTAGAGCGCTGGTTTGCAAACATTGCGCCTGTTACTCTTCCGTAACGGCTGGTTTGCTGTTGCTTAAGAGCGATGGCAGAGAGACAGGCGCTGGGACAGAGAGAGGGACGTTCTGGTTCACCTCCCTGAACCCCATGAGGATTCATGAGGACTAGCATCAGTTAGAACAAACATCTCCCACGTGGCCGTGTGTGTTCCTCACCAGCTGTGGTTCTGTGACATGTGGGGACTGAGGGAGGGAGGGAATTATGGGAGGTGGAGACCCAAATGGGCAGGTCTGCAGAAAGCAACCCGGTGAAAGATGTCTGCGGAAAAAGCGTGCCGGGAAGGAAAAGCATGTTTGTGTGTAGGCCTGTTCACTTGTGGACACTGGACAAGCCGTCTCTCTACACATTTGCAAGCTTTTGTGTGAAAGGGTGCGGAATCGTTGATTACGGAGGACTACAGACACTACACTCATTGATGATTACCAGGGAATAACTGTACAGGTGTCGGTTCAACTAGTGTATACAAAGGTGCACAGATTGTACACTTGTTAAAGATATCATGTGGACACACCTTGTGTGTTTGGCTTTGTCTAGAGAGTAATTTCCCCTATTGGTAAAGAAGCCTAGGAAAAAGAGGGCAGGAAAACCCCAGAAATCATCAGCGAGCTTAAATGATCTCAGGGCATCACAGCATGGCAATCCATTGCCACCACAGAACTCTGGGTCACTGAACAAACAATTAGGGCACCCTTTACATGCTCAAGTGGGACACGGGTGGCACTGTGGGTTAAACCACAGAGCCTAGGACTTCCCGATCAGAAGGTCGGTGGTTCGAATCCCCGCAACGGGGTGAGCTCCCGTTGCTTGGTCCCTGCTCCTGCCAACCTAACAGTTCGAAAGCACATCAAGTGCAAGTAGATAAATAGGTACCGCTCCAGCGGGAAGGTAAACGGTGTTTCTGTGCACTGCTCTGGTTTGCCAGAAGCGGCTTAGTCATGCTGGCCACATGACCCAGAAGCTGTATGCCGGCTCCCTCAGCCAATAAAGCAAGATGAGTGCCGCAACCCCAGAGTCGGCCACGACTGGACCTAATGTTCAGGGGTCCCTTTACCTTTACCTTACATGCTCAAGTATCAATTTTTGTCTTTTACTAGAAAAGGGCTATTTGGGAAAGCAAGTTCAAGACGTTCTTACTGAGGAGGAGCAATAACATTCTGCCAAAGTGGGGTAACTGAGAAACCCTCCATGCTCTGGCAAATGGCTGGGGAGATAATAAGGCTTTCAAGTTGGTTTGAAGCACATTATCAAAGAGGAAGTAGGGGAATGGTTTAC
Source organism: Podarcis muralis (assembly GCF_964188315.1). Lineage (NCBI taxonomy): Eukaryota > Metazoa > Chordata > Lepidosauria > Squamata > Lacertidae > Podarcis > Podarcis muralis. Next base: position 30,813,636 of record NC_135669.1, read on the forward strand.
AATTTTATGACTGTCAGCTGGTCTGAACACATTGGATATGATGCTTGGTCCTGCTCATTGACCACAGCAATAAAGATTTGAATTGATTTGGGTATATCCTGTTTGTTTGTTTCTGTTTGTGAATCACTTCCTGTGAAACATCCTGGAGCAGCTCAACAATGAAAAACTCAAAAATAAAACATACATAAAACAATTTTATGTATAAAGGCAATTAAAACATTTTCATACACACATGCACAAACACACACAAACATATATCAGATTAAGACAATTCCATATAAGAGAACAATTTCAAATTGAATACGAGTTCAGACTGGGATAAAGAATCCCCACTGAAAAGGTTTGTTGGAAGAGGAATGTCTTGAATAGACCCCAGAAAGACAATAAGAACTTGTCTGATATGTAACTACAGGTACATGGCACTCCAGAGGGCAGGTGCTACCACACTAAAAGCCCTGTCCCAATATTGTATGTATGCAGCAGACCTCCTGGTGGGCCCACCTGCTATTTGGGGTGGGTGGGTGTAGTTACCAAGGATCAACACATCTGCTGGCATTTTGGGACTCTCTTTGGGGGGGGTGGCTATGTGGGCTATAAGGTGAGCCCTCCCCTACTTCAGAAAGTCACTGCTAGGGATGGGAGAAAAATTTGAGCCCACTCACATTCGTAGATGAACTTAGCAAATCTGTGTTTTGCGAAATAACTTGCAAGCCGAAATGCAGCCATCCTTTGAAATCCTAGGGATATAAGAGATTTCTCCCCGCTGTCCATAATGTTATAGGCTTGGGGGAGGGTGTCAATCTGGATGACCCTTCAAAAGCTATGGCTTGGGGATCGCCCTGGAACTCTAATGGGGTGGGCAGATCTATTGGGATGTTAATGCTGCGAGTTCCTCCATCCTATGCTCAGGTTGTATATATGTGTAAACAAAACTATATAATCCGAAAGATACTGCAGTCCCTGCTGACCCTTTTCCCAAGGACACTGAACCTGGATAGGTGCTAGAACCCCTAGTCTCTTGCTGCTCAGAGATTGGGGAGTATGCAACACTGGTGTCAGAAGTGGGCTTATGTTTCCTGGAGGAGGAAGTATGAGCCCTTCCATCCCATGCTCAGGATGTATATATGTGTAAATAAAGCCGTATAATCCTAAAGACACCACAGTCTCCACCTACCTTCATTCCACAGAAACAGTCTGAGTATGTGCTGGAACCACCAGATTCTCTTGCTGCTCAGAGATTGGGCTGTGTGTTACAATATCTATCACGTTCCCAGCTCTTACCTAATTTCTAAACACTATTATTATTATTATTATTATTATTATTATTATTATTATTTCACCATTATTATTATTTCAGCCAGCCTGGTGCAGTGGTTAGAATGCTGGACTAGGACTTGGGAGAGACCAGGGTTCAAATCCCCGACTTGGCTATGAAGTTCACTCAGTGGCCTTGGGCCAGTCACTGCCTCTCAGCCTAACCCACCTCACAAGGCTGTTGTGGGAATTAAACGAGGAGGGAGAGAACCATGCATGCACCTTGAACTCCTTGGAGAACAAAGTGGGATATAAATGCAATATATCAGTCACAAAATAAAAAATAATCAAAGAGGTATCTGGGGTGGGAGTTACTCTCTGCGACAGCTGCTGCAGGAATTCCTGAGCGTGCACAGACATCCTCTCTCCAGGATTCACTGTTGCAAGGCAGGATGAGTTGGGAAGCAGGAGCTCAGCCATGCAGGTCTTTGGTTGCACTCACGTCCTGGCTGGGCCTCCTTAGCCAAAGCTGCCTCCTTCCCTTCCCTCCAGGACGGGCTGTTGATTCCAGGCACACATTCCGCACACCTGCTCTTGATCCCCTGTGGCTTTCTCCGCCTCCCCTGGCGACCTGCCTGGCCCAGCCTTCCCCTCTCAAGGAGCTCGCTCTGCAGCTCCACTCCATGCCCAGGGAGAGACCCCTGCCAGCCGCCCCTTCCCTCCCCTCCCGTCCCCTGCCTCCCTCCCTCCGCCATCTCCTGGGATCCTTCGCTCGCTGGAGGCCGCAGAGAGCTCCGCAGGTGAGTGGACCTCCCCCTATTTCCCCACCCCGGCCACGTCCTGGCCCAGCTTGGCATTTCAGGGGCTCAGCAAACAGGGGGCTAACCTTCAGTCTGCCTGAAGCACCCCAGATTGCCTTGGCAAAGGAAGAAGAGGTTTCTGGGCATCGGTGCCATGGGCCCAGCTGTTGTGGGTTGGGTCAAATGCTGCCTGAGACAGGCTGGGATCCCGCCAGAGAGAGACTGGCACCCCACAGGGGTATTTCCACATGCTCATATAGATTCATAGAGTTGGAAGGGACCCTGCGGATCATCAAGTCCAACCCCCTGCAATGCAGGAATATGCAGCTGCCCCTTATGGGGATCGAACCTGCAACCTTGGCATTACCAGCACCATGCTCAAACCAACTGAGCTATCCAGCTGATATAATGCCCAGTATCATTTCTCCCCAGATCAGCCTTTGTGTGTTCAGGTAGTCTTTGTTTGTTCTGAGAACTACCAAGTCAGACCCTTGGGTCCACCTAGCTCAGTACTGTCTACACTGACTGGCAGCTGCTCCTTGGGGTTTCAGGCGCAGGGGTGTCTCCAGGGAGGGTCTCCCAGCCCTGTCTGAAGATGCCAGGGATTGAATCTGTGACCTTCTGCCTGCAAAGGAGGTGCTCAACAACCAAGCTAAGATTCCAGTTCCAAACCAAGAGCTGCTTTATAGAGGATTGTAGAAATCTGCCTTATACTTCAACAGACCCTTAGTCCATCTAACTCAGTACTGTCTGCACTGACTGGCAGCAGCTCTCCAAGGTTTTAGACACTGAGTCTTTTCCCCAGCCCTATTTTGAGATGTCACTGAGGATTGAACCTGGGTCCTTCTGAATGCAAAGCAGATGCTCTGCTGCTCAGCTACATGTCTTTATCTATGGAGATTCCAACTCAAACCCCACTTTTGTTTTCCTGAGCCAGCATCCTTGATTTGCTGCTGGCTCTTAGGCCTGGCGCTGTCCTGGTTGACTTAGCCTTGGTCAGGTGGAAGTGACAGCAGTGACCTGGCCTTACACATTAATCTCCTTTCCTGAACTTTGACCTCTCCAGTTTGTCTTTTTGTGGGACAGTTCCACCTTTGGTGACATTTCCTGTTGACAATCTTCCTGGCTGCTAAGATAAGCTGTTCAGACGCTGTGTTTGCAAGACCTGAGCTGTGTTGCAAACCACTTTGCCTGGATCGATTCAGCTCACGCTTGACAAGTGCTGCAGAACTTTCGAAAACATATTGAGTTGTGGAAAGGGACTGTTCTAAGGCCTTGGGCACTCCGCAAACAGACGGAAATGAATAACTAGCTCAGCGCTATGGTTTTGCAAGCAGAACTGACGGCATGGGCCTTCTCAGAACGGTGTCACCATTACTGGTGTATGATGAGTACTAGCTGCTAACTCGTTCTCAGAGCCAAAACTAAACCGCCCAAGCGGGGAAGTATCAGCAGGCTTGCATGAACCTCCAGTTTTGCAAAAGTATGACAAATATTTAGAAAATAAACCCCTAAGGGAGAGGGAACCTCCCCAAACAGCCCACAAAGACGTCAGAAGAGCTTGCTGGAACAGGCCAATGACCCATCTAGTCCAGCACCCTGTTCTCACAGGGGCCAATCAGATGCCCCAATGGGAAACCCACAAGCAGGATTCCAGCACAAAAGCACCCTCCCCTTCTATGGTTTCCAGCAACTGGGATTCAGAAGCATTGCTGCATCCAACTGTGAAGGCAGAGCACAGCCATCGTGGCTAATAGCCCTTGATAACCTCATGCCCGATGGGACGCGGGTGGCGTTGTGGGTTAAACCACAGAGCCTAGGACTTGCTGATCAGAAGGTCAGCAGTTCGAATCCCTGCGACGGGGTGAGCTCCCATTGCTCGGTCCCTGCTCCTGCCAACCTAGCAGTTCGAAAGCACGTCAAAGTGCAAGTAGATAAATAGGTACCGCTCCGGCGGGAAGGTAAACGGCGTTTCCGTGCACTGCTCTGGTTTGCCAGAAGCGGCTTAGTCATGCTGGCCACATGACCCGGAAGCTGTACGCCGGCTCCCTTGGCCAATAAAGCGAGATGAGCGCCGCAACACCAGAGTCGGTCACGACTGGACCTAATGGTCAGGGGTCCCTTTACCTTTACCTAACCTCATGCCCTGCAAGCGTCCCAGAGAAAATGGCCACTGTGAGAAGAGGATGCTGGACTGGATGAGCCACTGGCCTGACCCAGCAGGGTCTCCTTATGCTCTTAATTCCATCGCCTGCATGCCATAAGCATGGAGGGCAATGCTGGGCAGAGATCTCTGAAAGCCAACAAGCTGTGCAGATCCTCGCTGGCCCTTGTCCAGCCTTTCATGACAAAGAACTTTTCATTCTCGGCCCCTGCCCTTCACATTCCTTTGCCAGAGTACGTTCCTAGACAGGTATGCCTTGAATACCTGAGAATTCGCCTCCTTGAAAGGAACACCCGCACATTTGCTCTTGCAAATAAATCTCCCCAACAGAGTGTTGCGCACTTAATGCACCCCGCGTGAGCCACACACTGTTTTCGCCAGGCT